>NC_044000.1:31121298-31163798 GCF_902150065.1 Myripristis murdjan | reverse complement strand
AGTTTGAGGGTTCACCGGTTCAGACGGCTGGTCCTGAGCTCAGAGGCCGGAGCTCAGAAAAGACTTTGAGGGAGTCGGCTCGCTTCTCCTGTCTGCTGTTTTTAGCGCTCAACCTTTGGCAGACAACATTTTCAAACATGAAATACACAAGTCGCCTCGCTCCCCTGTCCACTTTTGCTTTAGCTGATTTACACACGAGGCAATCTCAGGACCAATCGGCCGCCATCTGACGTGATTTTAGCCTCTCGAGACGTAGGACAGTTTTTCCGGTTTAGTAGGAACAAGCCGGAAGCCACTTACATTTCTTGTATTACGAGTCAAACGTTTCTCCTCAAACTTCTATAGTTTTTGTTGGTATTTTAGGTTCAGGTGACATTTCTGCCGATGCTTCAGCCTTCTTCTCTGTTTGTCTTCATAAAACCACTCGGGCTACAAACAGCAACTATTTGGAAATGGAAACCAGAACTCTTCCGATACCAAAATCTTGTCCCTCGTCCGTTTAGAGAGATTAAACAGGAAGTTGTACCATCAATCACGCTGAATAACACAGGCCATGCAGCAGCTCATCGCTATGCAAGAGGTAGGATCATTTATTATGCAGATGAGAGTGCACTTCAACATTTCGTGTGTTAATGAGTGTGTCTAAGGTTCCCGACCTCTAATCTGGAGGTATCTTCCTTTGGTGAGCATGAATGCACCCACCAGACATTTTCTGATATCTTGGGTGCAGCACCACAGAAAAGGTCATGAGGTCACCGAAATCATGGAACATCCTTTTGTCTTACAGCTGTGAGCCGACAGCCCCAGTCTTAACCAAACTCCAGATGTTTTTTTTTGGATATGCTGCTTTGGACGCACAGATGGACCGACAGACTAACAGACTGACGGACTGACACGGCCATCTTTGGCAGCAACATTTTAAGGCTCAGCACTAAGCTTTAAAAAAAAAAGCTTTTTGAAGCTTTTTCTTGCCAACTTGGTGTCTTGGCAGCTTCAAATGGCAGCGAGGAGTAACTGTTTAAAAAAGTGTTTGAACTTCACTGCTCATAAATCTTGTGAGGCGATGTCAGTAAACTGCGCACGGCGCTGTAATGTTTACCGAGCCGGCCGCTCTGTGAAGTTTTATAGCAAAGGAAGCCAACGAGATGACAGAGGAGAAAAAAAATAATAATAAATAAAACTGGACAGAGCTGCTGACGGCTGTTTAGGAGATGGTTTGGATTTCACCCTCAAGCTTGGGATTCATCATTTTCCGTGGGTGGAGTAACCAAACCTGACATCAGAATCACACTTAGACAAACAAGGTGAAGCTCAGCGAGCGTGGGATGAGACCTGCGTGCCCCCGCCGCCGCCCGACGTCGTGATTTGGGCCGATAAAAACGGGTGCATGTTTACATCAAAGTCTTGCGTGGCGCGGCTTTAAAATGGATATTTTTCGAGCGCACTGCACCTGGCTGCCGCGCCGTGACGGATTAGCGGGGAAATAATGACTTGTGCATGGATAATCTCATTAATGGCTTCGGAATCCAGGTGATCTGCTGATTATGTTTTTCGCTAATCTTAATCCGGGTTGGATGACTCCTGGACTGCATCTCGCTAATCTGATTTCTATCACCTGTTCCGGATAGAGCGAGCTTTTCAGAGGGCATTAAAACAGCTCTGCCAAGAATCAGGAAATATATACAGTATCTGTCACTACTGTATATGCTGAAGGAGCCTCTATAGCTACGGCTAAAGGAGGGGTGGAGTGTGTCTATTTACATAGCCACTGTGTGTGTGTGTGTGTGTGTGTGTGTGTGTGCTGATAAGTGCAGACTGCAGTGTCAGTAGATATTTTCCTACCCACCACTTCTCACCCCCATATACCCCTTTTCTCCTCCCTTACACACACACACACACACACACACACACCTGCCTTCCAGGATATACATTAATTCTGATATTGCAACTCGACCAGAGAATAATAACCGCTCTGGGCGCTGAATTCATTTTATTTAGCCATTATCATATAAGAAGAATAGTCAAACAGCATCACATCCCAACAACATGACTAATGACACAAACACTTGGGTGTATTCTGACACTGCTGCACCTCACTGGAGGAAAAAAAAACAAACAAAAAAAAAAAACAAGCAACTACAGCACATCAGAACCGCCTTCACCAAAAAAACAACAACTACAACAAAAAAAATGCTCGCATGCAGGCAAACAAGCCTCGTGGAAAATGAAAGGCAGATCTAACAGCAGATTAATTCGTCTAAAACGTAAACCCCTAAGATTTCGGTGAGGCACCGGCACCGTTTTGCGAGCATTCTTCCCCCTGTGCGTTTTATAATACATCATCTGAATTTTACTGAAAGCGTCCGGTGCATCGTCGAGGAAGATGATTCAGCAAAATCCACGCCGCCACATCTGCTCTGGTGCCTCTGAATAAAATCAGGGCTCAGGGGGTCAGCCGAGCTCGGGTTTCAGCGGAGCGCCGCAACAGATTTCATTTGCACCAACAGGGAGTCGCTGAAAGGAAATAGGAGCTAATAGGATAAATAACACATGGACTTTTGCATCTTGTGTGGATGATAAGCAGCGTTCTTTTATGGGCCGAATGAAAAGACCGGTGCCTGATTCTGTCGCGACGATGAATTCGGCGTTAATGGAAATAACAAACTTCCAAACCCGGCCTTGAAAAACGCTTTCCGCTCTCCGGTGCAGGCGGAGCAGCTTTTGCAGCAGCTTCACCTGCAGCTGCTAACCGCCGCCGCCGCCGCCGCCGAGCCGTGAAAGCAGGCAGCTGTTCGCTTCACCGCCGTGTCCTCAGACGTCGGCGGGACCGTCCTGAGAGGGCCGGGGCGGCTCGCCGGACTGAACGGGCAGCAGATGCTAACAGACACCAGCACCGCTCCTGCAGTAATAAAGACTGGAAACTGGGCTGAATGTCCTCGAGCGACAGGCAGATTTTAATTAATCAATGCAGAGGAAGTTGTTTTTTTTTTTTTTTTTTTTTTTTTGCATCAAAGGTCCAATTTCACTGTCTCAGTAGGAATGAGGATATTGCAGCCAATGTTATTATCATTAACTAAAACTAAACCAAAAACTAAAACTTGGTGTCAAAGAAACATTTTAGTTAAATGAAATAAAAATTAAAAAATAGATTTTAGGGGAGAAAAAAAAATTACTGAAATGATGTTGTGCACTTACAAAACTAACTAAAATTGAATAAAAATATGCAGAAAATGACTTAAATTTTAATCTTTGTCAATTTGGTGAAATTTATCAACACAACTGGGACGTCGACATGACTGGGAGTCAATTATCTTGCCCAAAAAAGTGTTTGTATTGCAATATCTATTCTTAAATCTTGTCAATAAACAAACGCACCCATATAATAATAACAAAATAATATAAAAAAATAAATTAAAATACATGGAAACTAATAGAAACAGAAGCAAAACTAAACACTTTTAAACAATAGAAACTAAAATGAAACAAGCAAACCCACTCTGGAAACTAAACTGAAGCCAACAAAAATTAAAAATGACACAAAAATAAAAACTAATGAGAAATACAGAACTATAATAACTGTGGTTACAACCTGATTTACATTTTAGTGAAATGAGTGAAACCTGTTGCTGTGGCTCTCTGGTCGCTGCTGTTTTTTTTTTTTTTTTGTGGTGCTCTGAGCAGAGAGCCTGATTGAACTGAATGGCTGAGTGCATGTACAAATGTATAAATCAATAAATCAGCGTGGAAGTGAGTAAATAAGTGACTGGGTAGATTAACGAACGAACAGCGAAAACAAACAAATGAGCGATCAAATTAATCAGGTGTTACCTCATTCCTCTTACTGGTTTATGTGTTTATGGGAAATCATATTACGGCGAATGGACCATTATTCACATCATTGATCCAGATAAATAGACGGATATTCCCTGAAAAATCGCTGGCATCACGGGGTTTGAAAGCTCTGGGCTGCTTGTTCAGGATGCATGGCACATTTATTACACCCACACTCTGCAGCCGTTTCATCTCAAATTCCCTGTTGCAATGTAGTTTTTTCCTCTTAAAATAACTCCAAAAATCTGTCAGCAGCGTGAGATGATGATCTCACTCATTTCCAATGCAGTTTCACTTGTTTTAGGATTTTTTTCGTTTTCCAGGAACAAGTCTAAATGTGTTGAAACAAGGCAGAAAAAGAGAGATCGGCCCGCTAGGATCAAGAAAATGACACTTGATTCTAGAAAATTCTGGAAATAAGTGCGACTATCAGTAAAACAAGATTTTAACACTGAATATGAGCGTAAATGACTTATTAAAGAAGATTTTTTTTTTGCCGTGCAATGCATTGATGAGTGCATGTAGACCATAGAAACAGAATGGGTAGAACCAGCTTGGGCCTTCATTTGCAAATCAGACTCTTTCCAGATGGTTCACCTTGGCCGAAACCATAACCTTGAACACTGAATGGCAGCAGCTGCACGTGTTAAACTGATTTCACCATGTTGGCAACTTCCACCGTGACAAAACCAGCAGCTGGCTGTTTGGTGGATCTCTGTATTACAGCGTGCACAGCTCGCAGCAACAACATAGGAGTGAGATAAAAATTAATTACAATCACTGATTAAAGTTGTTAAAAATGATTGGAAGTTAATTCACAGCCTATTCCTGACCAGATCTGAGCTAACTAATCCTTTATTCGCTGCATCGTTGTCAACATAAAGATTTAATAATGTTCAGGTAAGACTCAAATCAAAACCACAAGCCACATGGTCAAGGATTCAAGGATTCAAGGAAACTTTATTGTCATACCAACAACACATGCATGCACACGAGGAGGTACGAAATTAAGAACTGAGGCCCGGTCGAGCCAAGAACAATAAAAAGAAAAACACTACAAATATATTTAAAAAGTGTGCGATAAATACTAGTCTAAATGTATTTACATTTACATTAAATATAGTGCACAGAAGAGTCCGGTCGGCTAATTTAGCCAATATTGCACTGGTGACACTTTACAATAAGAGTACAACAATTAACGTTAGTTAATGTTAGTTAATGCCGTAATGGTTAATTAACTGTTAGTTAATGATTATTATGGCATTTAGTAATGTTAATAATATCTACAATAACCCTTAAATAACATATAAATTAATACCTTAGCATGAACAGCATTAGTAAATGATTCTTAGACTTCATGTTTATTACCTGTTACTTAATGTTTATTACCTGTTACTTCATGTTTATTACCTGTTACTAAATGTTTATTACCTGTTACTTAATGTTTATTACCTGTTACTTAATGTTTATCACCTGTTACTTCATGTTTATTACTTGTTACTTAATGTTTATTACCTGTTACTTCATGTTTATTACCTGTTACTTAATGTTTATCACCTGTTACTTCATGTTTATCACCTGTTACTAAATGTTTATTACCTGTTACTTAATGTTTATTACCTGTTACTTAATGTTTATCACCTGTTACTAAATGTTTATTACCTGTTACTTAATGTTTATCACCTGTTACTAAATGTTTATTACCTGGTATTTAATGTTTATTACCTGTTACTAAATGTTTATTACCTGTTACTTCATGTTTATTACCTGTTACTTCATGTTTATTACCTGTTACTAAATGTTTATTACCTGTTACTTCATGTTCATTACCTGTTACTTCATGTTTATTACCTGTTACTTCATGTTTATTACAGCATTAACTAGCATTAATTGTTGTACTCTTATTGTAAAGTGTTACCATTGTACCTGTCCATGTGAGTGTGCGGGGTGGGTCCTTCATGATGCTGGAGGCCCTTTTCCTGCATCCGGCGGTACAGATGGTCGTGGTGGCGGGTCGGCTGCCTCCCTCAGTTTTTTTGTCATTTTCACAAATTCATTTTTTCATCAACACTTCTCTCCGTGAGCCGTGCCTCAGTTTGCAGACTCATCAGCTGATCGTGTTCAGCTGCTGCCTTGACAAGGTGAACCGCCCGGAAATACTCTGAACAAAGGCCCACGCCGCTTGTACTCATTCAGTTTCTATGATGCACACACACACACACACACACACACACACACACACACACACACACACACACACACACACACACAGACTGCAGTCCGCCAACACACTTGATTGCAAGAACTACCCAAGTACTCTGAGAGACAGAAGAAAGATGTTTTGATGGATAGACAAGAGAAACAGAGTCTCAGAGAGGAAGTTCATTTCAGAGAGAGAGCGAGAGAGCGAGAGAGTGAGAGAAGATGTCGGAGCGACCAGAGGAAGCCGGGCTTCACATTCACATTTCTGTCTGAGCGCTCGCAGAATGAAGACCTCATGAATCACCGTCTGTCAGCGGCTGCAATGGCGGCGAAATGAACCCCCGAGTTCCCGGGATCGTCTTTGATTAAAACGTTGCCTCTGCTAAATCATTGACACACTAATCCATTCTGAAGCCCGGGGAGCCCCTGCAGTGAGATATGGCTTTTAATTCTATGAAATATTCCCCTGCCACTTGGGGTGGGGGGGTGGAGGGGGTGGAGGTGGAGGTTGGGGGGGGGCCCCGCTGTTGGATTCAGGAAACCTGTCATGCCGTGAGGAGATTCAGTCCCTTTTGAAACAAGAATGAGCACTGATCTATGAGCAGCCTGAGCTAATTCGATTCGGCGGCGGCGGGGAGGAGCGTGCGGCGCCGACTCATCCTCCGAGCTCCGCGGTCGACCCCGGTAAGTAAGTGAGAGATATGTCGTACCTGTCATTGTTACAGTGAGGTGAGCAATGCAGCATGTTGGACCGGCGCTCGCTAACAGCCCCCGCCTGCCTTATCCGGCGCAGACAGATCGCCGCCGCGTGTCTGCCGCGCCTCGCTCTCTCGCCGCCACTGTCAGCTCCGGTAATTGACTCTGCCGCGCCGGCCACTACAAGACTTCTCAGGCTGCACACCCAATTACAGGCTGCGGTTCCCTGGCGGGCTGAGGTGGATGGCAGTGTGTGTGTGTGTCAGTGTGTGTGAAGTACATGGGCAATCGTGCACACACCCCAGTGAATCCGGCGCCACAACATTGACACAGGCCCCAGGATGTGACATATCTAACCACCGCGCTCAGGATCCACTGTTGACATTTGTCCGTTTAATCAATTAGCTGACGGACTGCTGTACAAGCGTGAACATGAAGGCGGCGGGCGGTGGCGGGCGGCGGCGGCATCCCATTTATCTGCCGTGTACGGCGGCGGATTGTTCACTGTACAGCCCACGCCGCCGGGACAGCTTGATCGGCTCGGCCACCAGGCAACAGACGACGAGAGGGCTCCATTGGTCAGCGGCAGCCTGTCAGAGATAATAACCATCACTGACATTAAGAGTTAGCTCTGTTTGCTCGGAGCGCCGCCTGAGCAATAGACCCTGTGCTTTGTTTGTGTGTGTGTGTGTGTGTGTGTGTGTGTGTGTGTGAGCATGTTTCACTCCACTACTTCCAATAAAACCCTTTGTTTCTTTGCAGGGTGCGACTTCGCCTTACTTTCGCCCACAGTAATCCCGTCCCTCCGTCCCATCCCATCCCCCGCCCGCCCGCCTCCCTCGCCATTCCCCCGGTTGCCACAGGAAATAAAAAAGAAAACACTGAGCATTCGGGCCCTGAGATAGAACAGCCAATCATTTCTCTCGGCGACGCATGTGAGCCACAGATTGTGCTGGACGTTATTACTTCTGGCTGGCCCAATATCAGGGCATCCATCAGCCACCCGGAGAGAGACAAAGAGCCGACCGGAGAGAGAGAGAGCGAGAGAGAGAGGGGGCGAGAAGTGCAGAAAGAGAGAAAAAGGGGAAAGAGAGCATCAGAGAGGGAGAGGAAGTAGGGGCCGGTATCTTCAATGTACGAGTTGTGAGGCCTAATGATCCGTCACAGACGTGCACAAACCAATTAGCCCGGCTGACCTCGGAGACGGCGTGTCGGCGTGTCAATCTGGAGGGGATGGTGGGGGGGCGGGGGGGGGCGGGTTTGGAGGGGAGGGGAGGGGCTCTTATCTCTGCCTGCCTGTCAAAGGGGACGGGGAGGGCGAGGGTGAGGGAGGGAGGGGCTGAAGAGGAGGATGGAGGGGGCCGAGCGATTGGGAGATGCTATCAATGGCGGCCACTCAGGGTAGAGAGGTAGAGTCAATTAGGGAGACCGCTGGTGGCGCCGACCCCTCGAACAAAAAAAAAAAAAAAAAAAAGACTTTTATGTCACCGTGTCGGGGAGAAAATGACTGCTGCCCCCTTCACAGCAGCTCTGTCGGGTTATGGCTTGATGGTCCAAATTTTCGAGAAAAATCCCAATTATCTCCGTCGCCCGCCTGATGTTCACGGCCGGGAAATCTCACATCCTGCTTGGTTATTTCTGAATTAGTCCGGGGGGGTCTCGGCGTGAAAAACCACAGAGGAAATTTGTTTGTTTTTTCCGTTTTGTTTGTGTCTCTTTCATCACTGTGCGTCAAAGTATCTGTCGCCTGTATTTTCTCTCTTTTTCTCCGAGGTCCTCGTGGTTTTCTTTGGTCAGGGTGGCGGTGAGGCGGCCTGGCTGTCTTTGAAGTTCCTTGGAATGACGATGCACCGAGACCACTTTTTCCAATCATTTGAAATTTGAGCTTGTACGTGCCACAAATGCAGAAAATCAATCAGTACTTTTTTTTTTTTCTATGATCACCAATGAAATTCACACTCTCACTCATTGGATCACAGTTGGCTAGATGCCTTCCTATGTAGAAGCAAGGGTGGAGCAAATGGTTGAAAATGGCGAGTGGAGCTGTTGCACCGACCGTGTGTCAGCAGCTGTGAAAACAAATATTATTAGACATTATTGGCTCTTCGTCAAATCCAAACTCACAAACCATCTCCTGCAGCGTCGTCATGGTAACCCGATGACAATGTCACCATGATTTCTGTGGAGGACGTGCTCTTGGGTCAGGTCGCTCGGGTTCTGGAGTTCACCCCAGTCACCGGGGGAAGTCGGCTTCATCCCACATGCATCAGAAACTCACATTCACTTATCAGCAGTGTTGGGACCAATTACTCACAAAACTAATACATAATTACTTCTGTAAAAAAGTAATTTTGATTACTACTCAATTACTGCTGCAGAAGAGTAATTCAGTTACTGGGGAAAATAATTTTTATGATTACTTTTTTTCTTTTCTTAAATCCTCTTATTAATGCACATATTTTTGCGTTGCTGTTGCAGTGTGGACATTGCTGTCAAATTTCATCTATCATTGTCAGTGTTGGGCACGTTACTTTGAAAAAATACTTCATTACAGTTTAAAGTAGTGATGGAAGATTGTCCAGGTGGGGAATTGAACCCCCGGTCTTCTGCATGGCAGGCAGAGATACTATCTGCTCTGCCATCAGGGAACACGTGTTTTATAATTTGTGCTCATTCTCCATCGTATCGTATTGTATCGTATCGTATCCATGCATGTTGATAAGTTACGAAAAACTGCAAAGTCCGACCGGTTTGAAAATTGACACACCGCTTTTTCTCCTCAAGATGCACATTTTTTGAATAGGATAATAAAATAATAATAATAATCAGAATCAGAATCAGAATCAGAATACTTTATTGATCCCCAGGGGGAAATTACTTTTTGTTACAATAACAACTCCCACTCCAAGTGTAAAGTAAAAAGAGCAAATAGTCAAGAAAAATAAAGAAAGGAATATAAATATAAATATAAATATATATAGAATAAAAAGAAAAGAAAAAATATATGTACAAGTGCAAACATGGACAGGAGTTATTGCACTATACGTTATTGCACATAGGTATGGTATTGAAATAGGTTATTACACATAGGTATGGTATTGAAAATAATAAGTATTAGTAAAAAGTAATGGCTAGTAACGGCTAGTAACGGCGTATTTTATTGTCAGTAACGGTAACGGCGTTGTAACGGGGGAAACAGTCATTTCTTTGATTACTCGTTACTGATAAAAGTAACGCCGTTAGTAACACCGTTTCTTTTTAACGCCGTTACTCCCATCACAGCTTATCAGTTTTGTGTTCATGTTCATTGTGAATTTCCTTCGGGATGAATAAAGTATCTATCTATCTATCTATCTATCTATCTATCTATCTATCTATCTATCTATCTTCATGTGGTCATTCATGCCTGCGCTCCTTTAGCCGACAACCTTTCCGCCGCACGGCACCGCGAGCTCCGGCACAGCTTTGTCCTTGTCAGTCTCGTATCTCAACCGGCGCCAGAGACACTGGTGGGTGCTCGGAGCCCGGGGCCGCACCTCGACTCGCCGTCAAGCCACATCTTGACAACAGCGCGGCTGCATTTCATTTCAGTTCCCTTTTCGGTTTTGTTTCATGCAGTGGAACTTCCAGTGGAACTTGGAGCTTGACAGTTCGCCTCCCACTGCAAATCCCACAGACGACAGCCTCGCAAGTCGACGGTCCCTGGAGCTGTGTTCACTCACCGTCATTACAATGTAAAATACATGCTACACCACCATGTAGCCTAATTTACTGGGTTTTCTATACATTCACGACATCATTTTTTTTCAACTCTCAGCTGTTTTATTTAATGAGCACACCGCGAGCGGGCCAAGTCTTGTGCATGATGCATCTTCTTTTGGGGAAAATGGTGCCCACATTTGAGCATACACATGGTGCTGCTTCATAAAAAGACACTTTTAGAGATTCAACAGGAGGAGATGCAAACCACTGAACCCAAGTGAGAAAAGTCCTATGATCACGGCCTAAACATGACTTTGTGTTACTACACAGAGCCCTATTTGTCGCGACTGTGCACTTTGTCTGCACCACAATACGCTGCTGTTTTTCTGCCTGTGTGTCAAGGCAATGAGATCAAGGTTAGCACTGAAATATGCACAATGGCTAGAGCTGATTTGTACTCACCGCTTTAATCCTTGTTTCTCTCCTTCACACGGGTCTGGCGAGGCTGCGATGACAGAATGGCGATTGTTATGAGAGAGAGAATCTATGAAAAAGGGAGATGCAAAGGGGAGTTAAACAGGCGGTGGGATAGGAAGCAAGCAAAGAAACATGACTGCTGCTGTCAGATGGTAGCTGGAGGCATATGTTTTGGCATGCGTTCCATTGTTAAAACCAATAGCACATATTCAGCGGGCCAATCTCTTGATTTTTGCATAGCGCAGGGATGTCGGAGCGTCTGGCGCGAGCACACTGCCCTCGAGCAGGACTTCTAAAAAGGTTTGTATTATTTTAGCTCGGCGCTGCAGAAGGGCTGATTTGCAGGGACGTCTGCCTCCGCCATGTGCCACTGAGACACCCAGAGCGACAAACACTCTCCTTCTCCTTTTTTTCTCTCACTCTATAGATAGTGTCTTCCTCCACAAAGAGGCAAATATCACTCTCCAGGTACTATCACTGCCTATTCCAGGTACTGCTGCTTATCCCAAAAGAGCATGGATGCTGCCTTCAGGGCTCGAATGCAATCAAGTTTTTTTTCATTCAGGGATTATAGATCCTTTTTGCTGCTTAAACTCATTCAGAAATTTCTTGTAATGACTGGCTTTTTCAAACTGTAGATATTTCAAATCCATGTTGACATATTTCCAAATTCATGCCTTTCACCTCTGCAACTCCAGAATTGAGCCGTTTTTAGGGTTTGACCTATATGGGTTTTTAAGAACAGAGGTAATGCAATTATCTGTGGAGGGAAGATGCCAATATTTTTTTGGCAAATATTTATTAGCTCTAAATTTGACCCATTTCCATGCTGAAATCCCCCCCCCAAAAAACAAGTATTAAGTGTTTCGATGATAATTATGATCTTCTTATGGTGGAAAAGCGCTAAAACTCTGGAATTCAGTTTGCTGCAACTGCTAGTAATCAGTTTAAGTTCATGTTTTCCCACAGACGACCAGTGCGGTATTAATCAATTAAACAGTAAATGCATGATCATATTAGAGGTGGACAGTGTAAAGGTGCCATGTGATTTGAGCCTCATACAACCATTCTTCAGAAAAAAAAAAATTCCTCATAAATCTCACTTACACCGTTTTCATGAAAATTCTGACATTCATTCATTAATTCATGAATTCATTCATGCTTATTCGGGATTTGCTCTTAGGTAAGAAAAGAAACCACACACACTCAAGAGCACACTTACGCACGTCTGAACGCCGACACGTTTGTGCAAAATAACTGGTGATCGTGTTTTCCTCAGTAATAATAAACGCTACACATCAATTATGCTGATCGGGAGCCATGCCATCCAATAATATATTTTTTGGAGTCAGACATGACCTTTTATGATCAAACCAGTTTTTTTTTTTTTTTCCAGTTCATCAGTTGTGCATGCTTCTCCAGATGCAGCGTTCAGTGATTATGTAATAGCCTTCCATGCATCTTTTTTTTCCCCCTTTATATCCACCTGGTGCTCCACCCTCTTTAGATTGTCACCTGGGCATCCTTGATTTCTCTCCACTTGATCATTTTCAGTGTGTGATCTCTGTTTGTGTGCACACGGCCCTGCAGACATCCTGTTTACCGATGCGAATGAGGATCAACTGGCACGCACTTTCAGTTCACGAAGACGGGGGACGGCGAGGTTCATCACTGTAAGAGCCCAGGCGCAAACAGTTCCACGGTTTAAGTCATGAATCTGACGTAGACTTCTCAAAAAAAAAAAAAAAAAAACTCCTAAGTTGAGTCTCGTTAGTCTTTATCTCTAATCGCCCCCCAATTTTGCAAATATCGACAAAATATCTCATTACTGGATGGTTTAATTGTGAACCTTACAGGTGTTCTTACAGCTCGGTGAAGAAATCTCCCCTCGTGTCCTCTCTCATCTCCCAGCAGAAAGCCTGTCCCTCAGGGCCCTACAGGCTCTTTACTCCTTGATCATGAATGCCATCAAGGCGAGGAGGGAAGATAGATCATGATTAGAGCCGGCTCCTTGACGACTCATCTCCTCTGTCCCGGCTGTCGACGCCTGATGGATCACCGTTGTCGTGCCCTTCCTGGATGTGGCAGCTACACGCGTGTCTCCATGGCTAAACCTGTGATCACCAAACCGGCAGCACCAGGACGCCGTCATTAATAACACACTGTCACGCCGCTGCACGCCAAGGACACCGCAGGCGCGCCGGTGGTGCTTCACGCATCACGCCTAAAAATCACAAACGGTTAACAAACTATTAATATAATCCTGCAGGGAGGAGAAAACAAAATCTCCTCATATTTGCTGCCAGTGGGGAAAAAAAAAAAAATCTTCCAGTGGGATGAGATAATCTCTACTGTTTACAATGCATTTTGACAAAAATAAATGTTGTGTTGGCTATCTGAGGGGTTTCTTGTAGAGACTATATGATATATTTATGTTTGATAATGATGTGACATTGTAGCCCTATTATGTATATAGGATGGTTCTGATGTTATGATGTTTCTTTAAGGCTGAATGCAGCCATTACCTGCATGGCTGCATTGGGTTCATGAAGCCGCCGCTGCTGTTGTTGCGCCAGCTTAATTATACACCAGCGTTGAATTGCACCTTTGTTTGTTGCCATAAGACACAGAGGAAGGGAGTCTTGCCCGAAACGTCAGTGCGGCAGTAAAGATATGGCGAGCTGAGGCGTCGGGCCGCAGCCACGTGCCTCGGAGACTCTCCTGTCAGCCATCAGACTGTACATCAGCTCAGCAGCCAGGCCCTCCCACGTCCTCTGCCTGAGCCTCGCAACCCTGCATCACTCACAGTTAATCTGTCACCACCACACAGCTGCACACGTACGCACACACAGATTCTGTAGGTGTGCATGTGCTGTATGTGCATCTTCAAAACAACATCAGAGGCTCGATCTGGTGCACCGGGTCCAGGACAAAGGTGAGACGGTGTTTCCATGACACTGGCACATGAATGACGGCGTGCATGTGGCATCAGGGACGCCACGTGGACTCACATTAACTCTGATCCCAAGTCAGAGCAAGCAGCACTCACATAAACCTTCATGTGTTTAGAGCCACAGCTTGTTGAGCATATACATTCACATGGGTGCTGCACATGTATGCACACACAGATCTATTTTGTCTTGTTTTTATCTCATTTTCTTTTGTTGTGGTTGTATATATATATATATATTAACTTATGGGAATGTCTTTCTTTTCTTTAATGTTAACTACACTCCCTTGTGCTGCTGCACCAAACTGAATTTCCCCTACAGGGGGATCAATAAATGCACATCTTATCTTATATTTACAGCCAGTGTGGGTTGAGCGCATTTTTGAACTTTTTATGACTATATAAGTATAAAGATGTTACAACAAGGCAGATCGATGTCAAGAAAATGAACTTATTCAAGAAAAGTCTGGAAACCAGTTGATTAGTATTGGAAACAAGTGGGATTATCTCCTCCCACTGGCAGATTTTTTTTTTTTCTCCTTGTAATGAAAACAGGATTTTCCAGACTGAACATCAGATGAAATGACTTGTTAAAATGGAGATGCTCTGCAGCGTGCGTGATTAACTTTTAAGTGAAAATATGATATTTCCTCTGTGCTCTGATTGCGCACAACAGATGTTTTTTGCTCTCAGACTTTGATCAAATAAGCGTTTGTTGCCTGCTAGTCTGGGATGCCAGATGGGCGGAGTATTTGGTAGTCCGACCGGTCGCTCTCATGCATAAGATAAGATCAACAGCAAATTAAATGAGCGCAAATTTCATTGACCTCAGTCTGGTCTTTCTGCTCCACAGGAGGCAGATCTGTTTGCATGGCAGCTCTTTAGGTGGACTAATGATTGGCACGCGGCTTTGAGTCCCGGTACAAGCTGTTAGGTGGGCCTCTCCTCCCGGCCAGCTGCACTGATGGATGTCCGGGGGGCACTCAGACTGTTTGCCCTTGTTGGTACCTGGAGCTCAAAGTCATTCAGACCATCTGAAGGCAAGGCGGGAACGCTACAAGGCGGCTGTTAGTCAGGATTTCATCACAATTACACCAAATGACCCTGAGATGACAAGGAACGATGATTTGGTAAGGCGGGTTTCAGCCGCCGCCTCAAAGTGCTGCGGCACCCCCGAAAAAAACAAGCCGAGCAAAATTACTTTGAATTACTTGTCATTTATAATTTCCCCCTGAATAAAGCAAATACACCAAAGCAGCAATTTTGATTTGGCATCCTGTCTTTTTTTTTTTTTTTTTCTTTTTTTCTTTTCTTTTTTTGGAGGCAAGGTTGTGTCTGATGTAATAGAAAGTTCAGGCTGTGAGCATTTTATAAATGTGTCAGTAGGGGGCAAAATTGGTCCAGCATCTCATAGCCGATGACCTCACAGCAACTGTGAGTGAGTGTGAGATGCAGCAGTGCTGTGTGTGTGTGTGTGTGTGTGTGTGTAGGCTTCACAGATCTCTTAGTGCCTCAAAAGGGGGGAAAAAATACCTCGTATTCCTCAAATGAAACGTCTTGCTCTTGTAATTAATTGTGGTTGCACTCGGAGTGTGTATTTAGGCTTCTAAAGATTCAGCTTGCACATTAGCCGGTGCGTTCAGGTGCTGATGAAAGGCTCGGAACGGCTAAGGGATGCCAGGTCGGCCTTCGACAGCATCTTCACGTCCAAGCCGAGCCGCTTCCAGAGTCCTGTCCTTTTGCACATCTGCAGCGCATGGCCAGCTCATATCCCAGTATGGCGTTGGCGCATTTTCATCACTGTCACCCTGTCGGTATCACACTGCGCATTCATCATCACACTGTTTTAATTTAAATAAAACAGGATGGAAAAGGAAATAAACAGCGCGCTTCCTGAGTGCGTGCGCGCAGCGGGGGGCGGCAAACAAAATAAATAACCGAGGCCTATCCCCGCTATGCTCGCAGTTTTCCTAACAACTCCGACGTGCACAAGCTGGCATCAATCATTAGACGAACAGCGTCAGGCGAAAGAAAGGAAATCCAAAGAAAGGACCTTGAGCGAGATGAAAGAGGTGGGAGGGACAACCGCGGGAAGACGGGGAAAGCTTAAGTACCCCCCTGTCCTTGTCAGACAAGGACAGGAGCTCTGTGGAGAGCAGGCGCTACGCAGCGAACCTTTAACCCTCCTCCAGTCCTCGCTTTTATCAACCTATTTTATTTACTCGCAGTGGAGGAAATTTTTACCTTGCTCAGTGCCGGCACGGAAAAGCAATGGTGCTAAAAAAAAAAATGCCCCCTGAAATGTGTTTTGCACAGACGCAGACAGTAATGGTAATATGCAACTTTTTTTTTTTTTTAATCCTTTGCAAAGAAATCTCAGAGTTAGGGAATGCACCACAGGGGATGGATAAAGTGACAGAAACACCACATGAGAAATGACTTTAACTTTGAAGTAACTAAGTCACAATTATAAAGACGGTTACACAAGCGCGTCATACCAAGTTTAAATATAAATTACCAGAGTGTGGACGGAAAAGAGCTCCGAAAAAGTTTTCAAAGCAACAGTTCCAAAGACGACTGCAGCGATAGCCAGAGAAAGAGTGACAAAAACTGAGAAATATTTAATACGGCAAAGGGAACAAACTGCATCATGTTATCCATCTTCCTGAACATCTATGCGTTATTTTTCTGCATAGTTAAGCCCATAGTCTACAGGAGTTATTTGTGAGTTTCTCCAGTTTGTTGGAAGCTTTTCTCATTCGTCAGCGAGTGAGAATTATTTTAATACATGCGTGGGAATGCTGTAATATCAATACCAGGGAAAATAAACTACAGGTGATTGCAGGCGATTAAAGAGATTGCTCCGTGCAAAGATTTGATTAAAGTCAAATTGAGAAACCTGATTATAACCTCAAGGGGAAAAGAAGAAGAAAAAAAAAACTCAGAATGGATTAATACCCGTGTTATTTTCTCAGCAAAATTCAACACGAGAACAGCGTTTGCATTGTTGCGAGCCCGATTTTGGGAGTCATAAAATGATGTGGGAGCATCATTTGATCCGTGACCCGGTTCGTCTCGATTCGGAGGCGCCGTCCGTGTAACGCACGCCTCAAGTTGATTGAATCCTTCAATTTCTAGACGCGGCATACTCCGATTTTTTAGTTTTCTTTGTGGGCCATGATCAAAGTGGCGGACATGATAAAAGTGGTAATGAAAGCACGAGGGCCTGTGATCCCTCCAGGGAGAATGAGTCTCTGTCCCGCTCTCCTTCTCCCGTCAGGAAATCAAGGCCCTTTTCATCTGATCTATCTTTATTGAACGACCACTTTCATTAGCAAACTTTATTAAAAACTTTGCTTCATGCAAATCGAGACGATAACACTTTGCCACCCGTGGTGCTTGCAGTTAAATCTAGTTTTTAACAGTGATCCTCTGACTATTCAGCGCCACGGTCTCCCTGTCATGTGTCATTTCGTTACACTAAGTCAAAGTAAGTCAAAATGTTCAATAACTACATGTGTCAGTGCCCATAATGACCATATTTTTCTTTTATTACACACTGGCATGTGTCTACTACAGCTATTCCTGTTATTCCTGCATAAGCTCCCTCTTTTCATTCTCAAAATCTATGCACCAACTTCCCATTTATGATGCTTATGTATATGCATTTTTTATTTTTTGGTAATTCTGTATTTACTTGACATGATAGTCTTTGGGTCATGTGATTGCTTCCTATTGGCTGCTGCAGCTACATAGGTGAGGCAGCAGCCGTATTGTTCCTAAGGCCCTGATGAAGACCTCCAGCGGTCGAAACCTGCTGCCTTTTTCATGATTTAGCCGCTATAATAAAGGCTTTTTAATATTTCCTTTCTTGTTGTCACATTTCCTGGTATGCCTGATGTGTCTGGATTGCCCTCTTATGCACCGGTTCAACTTTTAAAGCCCTTAGAGAAAGTTTGCACACTCTTGTGGTGCATATATTTATATGAAATATGATGTACAGTGTTATTACTGGATATTACAGGTTATTAAAGCCACGCGAGGCAAGATTTTTATGTTAAAATACGCTCGCCTTATCACTGTAAAGTACAAATTGGGGTTTCAGCAGAGAAGAATGCCACCCCCTGAGGTTTAAAGCAAGACAAATTTCTGAGCCTGAAAAGTTGTCCACGAGGGAATGAGCACTCTGTATTCAATTAAGTACTTTATGAATATAAAAGTGCTGCATGGAGCCTGAGAACTTTCAGCCCCCCCGTGTCCCACCGAGACACAAGAGTTTGCCCGGTTTGCCCAAATTAATTTCAAGGTGTCAGGTATGAACACTGGTGAAAAATTCTTTCATTGCACAGGAACAAACTGAAACTTAGGAGGAACATGGAGGGAACACTTCCTCCAGAGAAAGTTGGAGTCAGCGACGACAGCTGAACCTCCATCTTTACCAGACACCAAGAAACAGCCTTTAAGCAGCTTTAAAGGACCAGTTCACACAAAATGCAAAAAACAAACAAACCAAAAAAAACTTACCAGATAGTTTGTATGTGATTTGGTGAGGTTTCCAGGCTGTCTGATGAACTGTTATTTTTTTGTAATTTAAAGAAAAAAAAAAAAAAAAAAAAAAAAAAAATACTGTGATGCCCCCTGCTGGTCAGTTTGGGTTTGGCATGGCTCATCTTTGTTCCATAGGTGGTGAACACCTGAGGGCCCCGGTGTTCCCAGGAGATAAAAGCCTGGCTGCTGCCAATCTCTCGCCCCGTCTCACTCTCTCTCTCCCTTTGCTTCTCTCCAGGCGCTGGGTCATTTGATGATGCCGAGTTAGTTCATGTTTTTCACACCTTACAACACGCACTCACATTACTCACTCATGCACACCTACATCACTGACTCCACTGACATCCACACCCCATACTTAGGTTTTCTTGAGTTATTTACTCTAATTTAATAAATAATCTATTTGGTTGAACTTCCCTCTTGGTGTGTCTAACATTTTTGTTGTGGCCTCAGAGCCGGCTCATAACAATACATATACTATATATCAATTCTGCATTGATGTAAACTATGAAATGCATTGTTTACTACAATTTGACTTTGACAAAGTGTAGCATATGTTATGCCATGTACATTTTTGGTGTTGCACTATGGGTATTTAAGATGACGACTCTGCACAGGAGCTATTTGGCATGCGGGTCTATCTGTTCTGCATTTGCTCTGCATTTCTAACCTTGCAAAATCACACAGAAACTATCCGGAAGAATAGATTGTGCTAGGAGCAAGTTAAAATATCCTCTTTTGCATTTTGGGTGAAATGTCCCTTTAATTGTAACCTCCCAGTGCAAAGTTGCAGCGGTAAATGAGAAGAGGTAATCTCCCTTGGATGTTAATGCCTGACAAAAACTCGCTCAGGATATTTGACAGCATTTCTCCCATATGTCACCGACACAGCCATTCTGTTGCATTGATCCCGGGGTTTTAGGCCTACATTTGTCACATCGTCTCGGCAAGGCAAGACGAATGAAAAGTGGATCACCTGGATTCGTGCGTGCTCCCTTCAGTCAGTAGTCTCATCAGCATGTAGCCGTGAGCAGGAGAAGACATCAGCAGCCGGCGCACAAAAGGAGCCAGCTTTCAAACATCGTGTCAGGAAATGTGAATGTTCATCCCATCATGGATGATCATGTTGTACACCTGACGCCGTGCAGCGCTGATGACAAGACTCATCACTTCCTCATGTACCATCATCACATCTCTGAGCATGTAGTCTGTACACTGCAAAAAAATACCCATCTAAACACGTCATTTAGTCTCTTGGACTTCAGGTTTCATTTTTTGAAAGCGATGGTAAGCCCAGTTAGAAACAAGGATTCCCTCAGCTTGTTCTTCAATTCCATTCATAATGAAGTGTAATTAATGTAATAAAATAGAGTTTTCATCCATTCTTGTAGGGCTGGATGGCTGGATGATTGTCTGGACCCTGAAGAGCAACCAACCCTCCAGCAAAATGAAAATATCCTGCTTACTGGAACTGAAAGAGCTACGGCTCAGCTCTGCCAAAATATGCTGGATGTCCCGGATCAAATATGCTAGCTAATGTTTTCCTATGCAACACTCCTGCCAGCTCACCTGCTAAAAAGCTGAACTTTTGAGGCTTGTGTTCAAAGAGTTGCGAACCCTCACCTCTTTGGATAAAATATCAGCTTTGGGAAAACATTCCTGGGTAAAATGGCAAATTTATATCCAGGAACAGCACGAAATCAGCATGTAGTGCTAACAAGCTTGCAGTCATCATCGATGCCAGAGACACCCGTTCACATCAGGATGAGACCGGCCTTCCTCGCTTTTACCACGTCTCAGTGTCGTGTGGTTAGGGTTCGGCATGAAAACCACATGGTTCAGGTCACAGAGGGGTTTGGTTTCGGCACCAACACAGAAACTGGACATCATCTCGGTCGGGCGCCAACAGTCTTGATCCAACTTGCGTCTCCTGCTTGAAGATCCTGTGGTTTCTACACCCACCATCCACCCCGACCCCCGGCCCACAGCGACGTTCCTGCTCTTTATACGACGTCATCATCGCCCGCCTCTCATTCTGACGCCAAAAGGTGCCTTGGGTTGGATCGCCTGCACTCCTCTGAGTGAAAATGTTTCTTAATCATCAGCAAAACTGCTTGTTTGACTCAAAACATTTTGATGAATATATTTGTATGCATTGTAGATTGCAAACCCTTTAAAACAAGTCTAAAAAATCTGCCAGTGGTGTAAGAAAATACTACTTGTTTCCAATTCCTATCAACTTGTTTCGATATCCTATTTAATCAAGTGTCAGATTCTTGATCCTAGTGGGCTGATCTGCCCTATTCTGCCCTGTTTCTACATATTTATGCCTGTTCGATTTTTAAGGCTGAAGATGAGACTAAGTGACTCACTGAGGTGAAGAGTTTTTCCAGTGTGAGATGTGAGATGCGGCTGGATATCAGCCCTCTCCACTGATTCATGCTTTTCAGATAAAACAAGAAGCCGTGATTCCTCATGCTAATGTGTGATATTAGGCTAATGATGTGTGGTGGATGTTGAACATCTGGTCGTTCCTGGTTGGACTGATAATCAATTAGAAGCGCGGAGGGCGAGGAGCTGCACATGGCCTCCCTCCCTCTTCCCCTCCTCGCTATTCTTCCCTCGGTCCCTCCCTCCTCCGCCACGCTGTGCAGTGAAAAAGAGACTTCTCCGGGGAGCGTTGGTATTTAAGGACTCCCAGCTCCTCTCCCTCCATATTCCACTTTCATTCCAGCCTCATGTGACCCATCGAGGCTCCACTTCGCCCCCTCAGGGTGAAGAGCCAAGGCTCTCAGAGTCCGGCAAAGCATAACTCAACTCGCTGAGGCTTTTAGAGACCCGACAATGCGAGGCAAAACAACAATCGTGATGATCCTTATGCCATTCAAATCACAAGCCTGGCCCTACTGTCTGCAGCAATTCAGCTTTGTTCACAGCTTGAGGGAGTCAAACAAACAAGAATCCTCACAGTGGAAGTTGTCAAAACTAATCACTTGTGCAAATGCGAAAGCCTGCCTGCGCGGCCACGAAGAGATTCAGTGTTGCTGCTAGAGCTGCAGATATTTGAATAAGCCGCTCGCTGAACGGTAACAATGCTCAAGACAAACAGTTTAGATCAGGGGCGTCACTTTCACGTTCGCTTTGGGCCCCTTGTGTTCAAATGAGAGCTCACGGGGGCCAGATTAGTTTTTGCTAATACCAATATGACTCAAGTCAACAGATTGGTATTTTAGACAGCTCTCTGGTTAATTATACATTTTAAATACATCAATTTGTATCCTACCATTTAATGAGAAACTGCACGTTGACTCATTAAAACACATAATGTGGATTTGCATAAAGCAGAAAAGAGAAATGCAACAGATACATAGCAAACAGGGATACCATCTACCTCCGAGAGGAAATTAGTGCTCTGTCTTGCTTTCTTCTTCCTCTTTGTTTTGTCTACATCCCAGGTCAACCTTCTGCTTTTTTCATAGCATGCAGTTTATTAGTTTGCTAAAATGTTTGCTGAAGTAACATAACATAACATAACATAACACATTTTTTTTTTTTATGTATGATTGTTGTTGTATTATACTGTGTTTCATTGTTTTTACTGCTGTCTGTGGAACAAATTGCCCCTTGGGGACAATAAAGTTTACCTTGACCTTGACACAGCAACGGTCAGTGCAGCAACTAGCCTGGTGGTTTTCCTTTACCTCCAACTGATTCTACTTCTGGCCGATGGATAGTTTATAGTGCTCGTTCTAATTAATTTAGCATAATCTACACTATATGGACAAAAGTACTGGACCAACCACAGGAGCTTTTCTAACCTCCCATTCTAAATCCATTAATATGGAGTTGGTCCTTTGCAGCGAGAACAGCTTCCACTCGTCTGGGAGGCTTTCTGCCAGATGTTGGAGTGTCTGTGGGAGTTTGTGCCCGTTCATCCAGAAGAGCCTTTGTGAGCTCAGACTCTGATGTTGGACCAGAGGGCCCGGCTCCCAGTCTCCGTTCTAGTTGATCCCAAAGGTGCTGGATGGGGTTGAGGTCGGGGCTCTGTGCGGGCCGCTCAACTTCTTCCACCCCAAACTCAGTCGAGTCGCTGTGGTTCCTAAACGCTTCCACTTTGCAATAATCCCACTTCCAGCTGATGGTGGAATATCTAGGAGGGGAGAAAGTTGAGCAGCTGACTTGTTGCAGCGGTGGCTTCCTGTTCCATCACTATTCCAGCAGCACCTGGAACTCAGTGAGCTCTTTAGAACCAGACGTTCTGTCACTGATGTTGGGAAAGGCAGACTGCATGGCTGCTGCTGGAGGTTACACACCTGTGGGGACGGGACTGAAGGAAACACCTGAACTCACTGATTAAGAGGTGTGGCCCAATGCCGTTGTCATTAATCATTAATTTAACACTTTATCATCAAAACCTCTATCTCAGAGGCCGGATGATACATGCTCACAGACCTGATTTGGCCGCTGGACCGTATCTCTGGCATCTCTGGTTTAGATAAAATCACTAACATGTAATGATTTTATCTATTAACACTTTGGCGAGCAAAGGATGGGTGCATCAGCTGCACAGAAAATTGGACTTTGGCTCACGGTCTTCATGCAGGTTGAAAGCTGCACGCAGGCTGAAGAGACTGGGCTGGGGTGTCGTGCCTGTTGGATCTATGAAGAGATCAAATGATCAAATGCACACCCATCACCCTGGCCTCCATACCTTTACTTTCCACTGTGCTGTTTCCGTGTCACATTACCACTTGTTTGTAGTTGTGCCTCTTTCATGTGCTCCTCCTGTGCACAAAGCCCATATTTGCATTGTAAAACACTGAATATTTCACATTTCAGGCCTGCAGTCTCACCACACTGTTTGTAAGCTCAACAGCTCAGATTAAACTGCGTGTAACTGTCACCGCGTTTAGAGGTTGCTGCTTTCTATTGTCTTTATTGTCAGATATGTAAATTATTATATGACTGATCTGGCAGTTATGTGGAAAAAAGTGATGCATTGAAGTACACTGGAAATAGTCGCTGTTTTGACTCCGCAGAAGGAAAAAAGGGAGGAAGGGGATGTTACTCCGTAATTTCACTAGTTGAATGGAGCGATGCATCTTCAAAGGAGCAAGAGTAACAAGCGACTGGTTTTGAGAGAACCCACTCGCTTTTGAAAACCCAGTGAATCTTAGAAAGGAGTGATCTTGAACCACTTGTCTCTTGAATGTTCATTTTTTTGTGTGTGTGGTTGCCCGGTGTGTGCAATTGAATTTCTGGCCCCGGGCTGTTTATTGCGTTTGCATGAGGAATGGGCATCCCGGAAAGCCACTGGAGACCAATTCATTGCATTTTAAAGCCAAACATCCACTGCTGTTAGAGTCTAACGCTGACTAGCACAAGGATTGTGATGGTAACTACTCAAATAATCAGCTCGCAGGCAGACACACAGATACCCCCAGGGCCACATCCAAGAATAGACTGCAAAGTTTTAGCCGATTAAGTATACAAAATCCGTCCTTAGCTTCTGTAATATTTCTGTTTATGGGATATGAAACGGGTCGCCAAGCAATCCACTCTGCCTTCCTGCAGGGCCCCTTTATTCTTTTTTTTTTTTTTTTTTCTGCAGCCAGTTGGAGAGGGTCAAAGGAGACATCTGGAGGTGGATGAATTGACATTTTCCACCAGGCATGATAGTTCAGCCAAAGTGATGAACCAGCAACTCTCGGTACGGGTGAGGGGGTCCAGCCTGCCTCCATGACTGTGCACTGCAGCTTCAAGACACAGCACAGCAGGCGGGAGAGCTGATCAGGCGCCAGAGCATCTACTCCTCCACTCCTACACCTCCACACTACCTGCAACATCATGCACATGACGTTTAACCCCCTCACCCTTTCAAGCAGGGCTACGCTCAGCTGATATATATATATATATGTGTGTGTGTGCGTGTTTTCCACGCGTGAAAACGAATTCAACAGATTTTCCGGTAAATCTGCAAATTAACCGACTCAGTGGTGATTATGCACATTCCCTGGGAAATCTGCATATTCACCAACTGTGCAGTGAATGTGCATATTAACCGGTTATTATGCGTATTCCCAAACCAGAGAGGGATACTGGGAGACATTCACATTCCTGATGAGAAGGTTAATCTGTGTGGAAAATGCTAAAGTGCTGCACACGTGGTGGATCCTGCACGGTGGGGCCATGAAGGAAAATCAGTCCTGCATCAGTTTCTTTGGCAGCTGATTTTTTTGCAGCTTTTTGGCCTGAACGTGCAACATGAAACACAGATTTAAAATAAGCACAAGTGTAAAACATAAAGACCTACAGTATGTTGAACTCTATTTGCATTGCCCACTGTGTCTTTTTTTTAAGATTTTTTTGTCATTTCTGCACAGAGAGAGCAACTTAAGAGCCCATCTTGTATCATCTGATGATGATTTTAGTTTCTGAGGGCGGTGACCATTTTTTCTTTTTTTTTTTTCATTTTTTTCAGTGCAGCCGGAAAACATTTCCATTTTTATTTATTGCACAAGTCGAACGTCTCTCCACACCATATAGGTGTTTCAGGTCCAGACGCTATTTCTGCTGACGCGTTCCACCTCTTTAGCTCCCTACGCAGACTGTTTACCTTCACAAAACCACTTAATAATACATTTTATTTATATGCGCCTTTCAGGTCACCCAAGGACACTTCAGCACACAGTGAAAGTCAATGCATCATGATAAACGACATCAGCTGAAAATGGTAACAAAGACAAAGAACAACAGCAACAAAATAAATTTATAACACAGATAAAAAAAAATATAATAGTGCCTGTCATTTCCTCTGCACCCTGATGAAGACTCACTGGTCTGTTTTTAAATCATACTTATTGCACATGTACTAATAAAGGCTTTTTAATGTTTTTTTTCCCTTCTTTTTTTAAACAGAGCAGCGTGCCTTGGATGATCATGTTGGCCGACCATATTTTATGCAGAATGTTTATTTAAAAAGGAGACTTAAACTTAAATATAATTTCCACAGAATTAAAAAAAAAAAGAATACTTGCATGATACACACATTACAAAATGCCAGGAAAGTGCCTTAAAGGAGTGCCTTAAAAGAGCCAGCAGATTCACTCCGACAACAAACGGCAACTAGGGGAGCGCGGGGTTAAACCTAACGCGGGGTTAGTTTTAACACGGACTTTTTAGGTAGTTGCAGAAGGTCAACCGGCAAGTGCTTCTGGTTATTTCATCACATAATCATAAGAGAGGCCAGCGCGAATTTTGGGGGGAAGTGGCTGCATTTTGGAGGAGATATGTGCACAAGTGTGTTTTACCACCATGTAAGTGAGTTTCTTTACCCTTATAATTTTTTGACTACTGAACTATGTGTGTGCATTACCGAATCCAATCTTACATCAACGTATTAAGCATCATGTTGCCTAAAACATAGCACTGATTCAAAACATTTAGCTAACTCATAGCGAGTGCTAGTCAGGTTTGAGACCAGTGACTACACAGTGGGGTTGGTTGTAACGCAGTGTTACAACTAAGCCGCAATAAAAACAACTGCATATTTGTCACTAACATAAAAGTAATGTTAGCTACGTAGTGTAGCTGTGCGTGCGCGTACGTGCACGTGTGCGCGCGTCCGTGCACGCGCGTATGTGCGCACAAGGTGGAGCGTCAGTGTGGATATAACATGTGAGCCTCTATCATCATGGAGGAGTCTAAATAAATATACATACCTACATATAAATACAATTAAAGATAAAGATCCAATACATAAATATAAATACTAATTACAATTATCACTCTCATTCACTTTCCAGGTTCTTGCTCCAAGAGGAAAACGCCAGATTGGGGCCATGACCTCTGGAGAGAGGGAGTTTAGTGACTGTGTTCCTGATAAGATGTGCACTTTAAATAGCAATAGTCAATATTATGACTGTTCACTTAAAAAAAAAAAATAATAATAAATAAATAAATATATATATAAAAATACTTTTATTATATATATATATATATATATATATATATATATAATAAAAGTATTTTTTTGTCATTATTCGTCATCAGTCGTCATTATTATTGATAGATAGCCCACAGTGGCATACCTGAGTTTTCGGGGCCCACCCTGCAAGCTTGAACCTCCCCCACACCCCCCTCAGAAAAAAAGTGTGTAAAAAGCTGATATTTCATGCTTTTGGAGCCATTTCCAGTGCATTTTTAACTGCGAAATTTGCAAAGTTACACTAATATTGAGGGCCCCTCACCCCGGGGGAGGGCCCCTGCACCGCGGGGGGGTGGGGGACTCCACTACGCCACTGATGGCCTACACAATCAGTATCCCCCACTAGAATGTAGATGAGATTGTATTAAACTGTGTTAAACCAAACCTTTCTATAAGTGTTACAACTAAGACTCGCTTCGTTACAATTAACCCCACCTGTGGGGTTAATTGTAACATTTCTCTTCTTCCACTTAGGGTGAAATTCCACGGAAATGGTAGGTTCGAGAAACAAAGTTAAAGTGTTCATTTGTAGCAGAGATGTGTATGTTGCTTGTATAAAAAAATGAGTTCTCTAACTCCTACATATCCTACATTTTTTTGCATTTGGCCTGAAACGTTAGGTTGTACCCCTCGCTCCCCTACTTGGAAACCGGAAATTGAAATGGAAATGAAAATGAAAACTTCTAACGCCAAAATCTTCTCTTTCATCTACAGATTTTATTTCTATCTACTTATTTACTTACTGATTCATAGACTCTGTTTATAGAGATTAAAGACGGAGGGGATGACATGGAGCAAAGGGCCTGGACGAGACTCTATAGTATGTGTATACAGCATATAAACACTGTACTGAGTGGCTGAGTCTCATAATGAATGCGATGGGCGCCACAGGTGTGAAGTGCTGGTTGGGTTACAGCCACGCCGCTCCTCGACATAACAGCGGTGCTGCTGAGGTCACACAATACATCTGTACATCAGCCTTGAAAGACATCGGGAAAGCCTAATTGAAATGTTTCACTTTTATGGGGAAATCGTTATTAGGCAGCACAGTCACAACTGCAATTAAAGTCTTGACAGGCGGGTGAGCTACTTTAATTTTTGGCAGCCGCTGCGAGCGTGGGATGGCTGCAACCGTAATAAAACACAGAGCCACTATCCGGCCATCAGAGCCGGAGAGTGATCTATTTTTGCACCTAAAGAAGTGTGTGTCATTTTTCTAAATAAGTTTTAAAAGTTTGCAGAATCGAGTGTTTTGACGCCGTAAATGGAGCTTGACTGGTAATGAGCGTGAAAGCTGCATATTGACAGCCAAGTGAGGGGCTCAGAGAAATACCCATTCAGGAAAAAAAAAAAAAAAAAGAAAAGAAAAGAAAAGAAACAAGAAGATATGTGCCAGAGTAAATAGCGGCAAGTGGTTGTCTCGGTTTTCTTTTTCTTTCTTTTGATACATCCAATTCAGAAAAACTTTCTCTTAGCAAAAAAAAAAAAAAAAAAAAGTATTCCAAAAGGGAGTTGAAAGAAAATGTCAGCGCAAAGTGCCAATTTACACTGTGATGTCTGCAGATAAGCAACTTAAGTCAAAGAGCGGTGGAATGATTCAGCCTCGTGAACGTGTTTTCCCAGAGAAGAGCGAGGGCAGAGCGGGGCTGCTGCTGCTGCTGCTGGAGAGTGAGTAATTAACTTCATTTAAGAGGTTGAAGATTTTTTTTTGCATGCAAGGGAATTTGCTTTCCATCACCCATTAATCCTCAGCAGCTCATAGCAGGTGAGAGACTTGCTATTCTGCACCGATCAGGACAGAATTATTAGAAAATTATGCAGCTTGGGCTACTTTTTAATTTCTCCTGCATTTCACATTTCCTCTTTGTCTCGGTCCAACGTGCCAGTCATCACGTGGAGGATAGATGTTATATTCTTGCACATCGATAGGTAGGAAAGTGTCAAACTGTGCGTGTGTGTGTGTGTGTGTGTGTGTGTGTGAACTTCTGTCATCACAGTTTTAGAAGTCTAGTCAAAGTCTGATAATAAATTGTTTTTTTAGCAATTAGTCAAAAATGAAATAATTAAAATTTTAATCTAATTTCATCCTGGTTGTTTTTCTTTCTTTCTTTCTTTCTTTCTTTTTCTTTCTTTCTTTCTTTTTAAGTACTTATTACTCCCTTGCTCCCTTGCTGGTTATTTTTGTAAGATTTTTCTAACAGGGAAATGTTTAAATAATGATCACATTTAAGTTAAATCACCCATTTTTGAAAGAAACCAAGAAAGTCTTTGTGGTAAACGAGCTCTCATTAGGAGTGTGAATGGGTACAGACAGCTCCACTGCCTTATATGGAGGTCCCCTGTTCGATAGGTACACCTCACTCAAGGATCCAGGCCCCCTCTTGGCAATTTCTTTAAAAAAAAATTTAAAAGTCACATTTGAAGTAACATTATGGTAAAAGACCTTAAAAGAAAATTTTCTATTCTATTTTTGTTTTATTAAAATGACCAGAAATAGAGGTCCCCTCTTGGTCAGTCTGGGCTGATAGTCCCCTGTTGGTAAGGTAAACGTGTATGTGTGTGTGTGTGTGTGTGTGTGTGTGTGTGTGTGTGTGTGTGTGTGTGTGTGTGTGAGTAGTATCACTAGAGGATTGCTTTTTGGCCCACCTTTATGCTGAACCTTCCTGTTACCTTCAGATCACCAAACATGTTTATCAGCTGCTCTCAGACAAAACTAATGTCTCTTAAATGGTTCTTCAAAATGCTCTCTATCTAGTTGATGGTTCTTCACAGACTTTCTGTGGTTCTTTAAAGTCCTAAAGGTTCTTCATGTTTACTGGAGTTACTTGGTGGCGGCAGCAGCTAACAATTATTTTCCTTGTGGATTAATGTGCAGATTATTTCCTCAGTGAATGGATTAATGTCTCACTCTATAAACCATCAGAAAACAGGGAGAGATGCCACAGCGTCACAGCTGACATTTTTAATAGCTCGTCTGGAACCCAGTGAAGGAACAAGGAACGTCAAGAACCGGCCAACAACATGTTCATGTTGGTTTTCAACCTGACCACAATCATTAGGTTTAAAACGCTCCTAGAGCCTTTTATTCTGAAAAATCACTAAAGGACCATTTCAAAATGGTTCTTTACTGGACCAGTTGGCTCCACAAATAACTTTTTTTTTTTGCTAAACTTCTTCAAAGAACTGAAACTGGTCTGAAAGGAATCAGTTTTTGATGGGTCTTAGAGGAGCCTTTAGGGGTTCTTTAAAGAACCTCTTGCTAAAAGGTTCTTTGTGGAACCAAAAAGGTTCTTCTATGGCATCACTCCAAATAACCATCTTTGATACCAGTTAGCGCCTTTATTTTTCTGGGTGTGGGGCCAATTTGACCCCAGAAACTTAAAAGCTCCAGAAAATGATTATAATAATAATAATTAAAAAAAAAAGTTTCCAGAGTTTATGTGTCTTGTTGACCAACTAAATAACTCTTTAAAAAAAAAAAAAAATTAAATCAAAGGGAAGCGTTTTGAAGATTATAAATGTCATGTTCTAGTTCCTCGGTGTCATCCAAAACAACTGAAACAAATGTGTGTAAAATATTAATATTTCTTATGTTTTATGGGGCTAAAACAGCCTGAAGGTCAAATCGATCCAAAAGAAACAACAACGTATATTAAATGTGTTCAGGACATTAAAAACACAACATCCAACTTTAACATTCTCCTACATTATTAGACTCTATCAATAAAAAATTCTGTGAAATCCACCTGACTTTGTATATTTTTCACCATGAAAACTCTGACTTTATGTTATTAACTTAGATCCTAGAAAACTCCGTCAACTCATAACCTTAAAACACAGACGTGAATAAATCCTCCAGTGTTTCCCGGGAACTGGGAATGTGTACAAACATATTACAGACTCAAAAGAAATCTCCGGCTCATATCTGGCTCTCCCCGTGCAGAAAGCCCAGACATCACATTTCAGAGTGAAAACAGATCTTCAAAGCCAATAAATCACCGTGTAAACAAGCCGGTGATTTGGGAGGGGGGTGGGCGCTTCACCACACCACAAACTGGGTCTTTAAGTCTCACATTACCGAGACGCTTGTTGATATTCCTGGTTGTTTGCCGGTTATCTCAAAGTCACAATCCAGAGGGATTAAAGTGACAGTCAAGTGCAGACAACATCAGCAGGAATAAACAGCTGTGGGCCGCCAGATTTGCCCCCACATGTTCGACGCTGCTGTCATCGAGGACGACTTCGCCAAAAAAAGCAGATTATCATGATCTCGATGTTTAATCTGCAGTTCGTACTGGGCGGCAGGGAGACCTCACACTTTATGCTAACGTGTGTCACGTATCCGGATTGGCCAAAGCCTGCGGGCCGAGAGGATTTCTCTCTTTCTTGATGCTCAGATTATCGCTCATAGTGACTTTCATTCTGACCACGTCTCGGCTAAGAGTCCAAACTGCACATCTGACCCTGAGCAGTCAGCACCAATCAGCTGTCTGTAGTGGACAAGAGCCACAGGGAGAAAAAAAAAAAAAGAAAGAAAAGAAAGAAAGAAAGAAAGAAAATGAAAAAAAAATGGGGGAAAAATTTGGGGAAAAAAATTTAAAATTTTGAAAAAAATTTAATTATAATTTAATAATAAAGACAAAATAAAATTAATAAGATCCCTTTGGTACTTCAGATAAATAGATTTACATTACCAGCATGTTTAGAAACTTTAATATATATATATATATATGAGACGCTGGCCATATTTAGAGATTTATACAGTTCAACTCCTCACTTGTTCCCATTTCATATTGTGTTGTGCTACTTTGTTATGATTTATAGCATTTTTTTTTTCAAAAGAAATTCACTTTTTGCAATGTATTTTCAAAGAAATTTAAATTCTTTTTTTTTTTCTTGATTGAGCTTTTAATAATGAGGATTATAGAATAATTGAATAATTGTGCAGAATAACTGTATTTATTATCTGAGGACAATTTTCATCCAGACCATAGGTGTGAGTTAAAAATAAATGGTGAGTGGCTTTAGCCAGTTTTAGATATCAGTTGACAAACATGCAACTTATTATAATTGTACTTGAGTAAGGGCACCCTGCGACCCTTGTAAGTATAAGCGGTTTAGAAGATGAATGAATGAATGAATGAAAGAGTAAGGGCACAATTACTCATCTAACAATGCATGTGAATGTGAGTAAAAGTTAAAAAGACTATTCGGTAAAATAAAAAAATAAATAAAAGTTACATTTTTATTTTGGTCTATTTTCATGCCTGGTCTGAATTTATTATTGTAATTTTTTTCTTGAAAAGAAAGCATAATTTTACACATTTTTATACTTTTACACAAAATAAAACTCACGTACAATTTAAGACCTGCGAAATGCCAGGGTCCTCGACCAAAGGAGACACGTCTCGACTTCCTTAGGATTTTAAAATTTGGTCTTTTCAGAGACCTTTGCTCCCACACTTAAAATTACTCTCTTTTAAACTTGTTGAAAAATAAAATGTAGTTTTTAGCCAGTGGAGGCATTCGGACTTTTGAACCTTTTTAAAACCCGCCGCTTGCGGCACAACAAAGACAACAGTGCACGCGCAGGATAAGCCGGGAAAGGGGGGGTCCACACACTCGACAGGCAGCCAAAAATTATTTTAAACTGATCCAAGCCATTCACCATAAATCCATCATTGACAGAGCAATTACCACCAACTCTCTTCCTAAAGGAATGCTCAGGCAGGTTAAGAGGTTGACTGTTTCACCACAAAATGCCCTTAAACAGGATCACTATGTGGAGGTGAGTGCCCGACACAGTAATGTGACGGAAAACAAGGCCGCCCTAGAGGTAGCCATAAACTGGACACACAAACACTACGGCCCAAAAATGGACCCAAATACGGAGAAAATGGTGTAAATATTGCTGTCTACTTCACCCGAATGCACTCATGTGTCTGACTCCTCTCCAGGGCCCGTCGAGCCGGGAGACGCCACCCGGGAGGAGGAGGAGGGGGAACTGGATCTAGGGGATGAGGAGCAGTTCCCCAAACGAAATAAGCATTTTTACCTGAGGTTCCTGGACGATATTATCGGCGCCTGGAAACTTTCTTTGTCGACACCCTCAATAACCATCATCCATCCATCAAAATCAAACACTCCATCCACCCACAACAGATCACCTTCCTAGACACCACTATCACCCTCACACCTGTCGATGACTCCCTGAAACGGCTGACGGCCAAGGTATATTTCAAACCAACAGACACACACGCGCTGCTGCATAAGGCTAACCATCACCTGACACACACCTTCCGTGGCATTGTTAAATCCTAAATTTTACGTTTCCATTGCATCTGCACATATCCAGAGGATGCTGAGGTAGCTACCTCCATCCTGTTCCATGGCCTACGACAGCATAATTATTCTAAAAGGTTCCTCAGGAGGGTGAAGGCGGACATGCTGGCGGCCCTCGCTCCCGCTTACAACTCACGTCTGGCGTTGCATTTCAACCTCCACGGGGCCCAAAGCCTAACCATCCAGGGCCTGGAGACAAACCCGGGCTGGACCGGCGGGCAGAGGGGATCTGGATCCACAGACTGGACACATTGGCCCCTAAGGACCTGAACGAAGCAGGGCTCAGGTAGAGGAGGAGGGTAGGAACAGACCTTACCTAGTAACAGGTTTAATATAGCTGATAGGACCTTTTAGTGGGACTCCCCCTGTGACCCGGGACGTGGGGTGCCCGCCCTGCCACCGCCCTGTTATAATGATTTTTTTGTATGTATGTTTGTAGAAGGGACTCCTCTCACAAAAAATAAATAAATAAATAAATATTGTCCAGCATGGTAGTTGTGCTGGTTTGATTTTGAATGACACTCTGGTCAGGTCTCATGTTTGTAATGTCAGCTAATAATTACAGCTAATAATTTACAATAAAAAAAGTGTGTGTGTACTGCATGAGTGAAACTGATTCTTTCTTTTCTTTTCTAATTTCCGAATTCATTCTTTTTTTCCATTTCCTTTTCTCCCTTGGTGGTGTCTTGGATTGGAGTCATTGATTAGACCTTCTCATCCTCATGTAATGGGAAACCATTTTTCAAATTTGTTAGCGCTAAGAATAAGAAATTACTCACTGCAGATAAATTGGAAGCATGCAATTTGCTTTTGTAATGTGAGCGAGCAGGCCGGAGGCCATGTCTTTGTTTCTTTTTTTAGCGTCACTGCAAATGAATAAAATGACAAGTGTACTTGACAAAATGTGACTGCTTCAAAGTGAAAAATTAGTTCAGTGGACACGAGTTACAGCTGTATTCTGTTTTTCATTCATTATAAAGAAAAAAAACTCTTAGTATGTACGATGTCCTTTCAAATGTGTATTAAAAAAAGCCTTAGTATGCACAGTATCTTATGTTCAAAAAAAGAAAATACAGCAATGGGGGGAAAAAAGATTGGGTGTGCTGCTAAAGTTTAATTCTATGTAAATAGTCTTGTTAATGCCAATATTAAGACCAATGTTAATAATGTTATGAATTGTTTTGTTAAGGTACTGGAGGTTTGTTTTCCCTCACAAGATTCACCGTGCTCGTTTGGAGAAAGCTGGTGCACCTGATGGGTTGATGGGTGATGGTGTGAGGGTCAACACCATCAGTTGGCTCTCTTTGCATTTAAAAAGGGAAAACCAGAGTTTTGTGTGGGTTTTTTGTTGTTTTGCCTTCTCTGAGTCCAAAGACTTCCACCCATTTCGGTTACTGGGTTGTATTTTCAGTTCTTCTATCATTTTGATAGACTTAGTGGGTGGCAGGAAGGAGAAATAATCCCCTGCCACCTTTTTGAACCCAAGACCCCGTTTGGTTTTTTGTGTTACATGCAGTTTGTGTTAGTTTAGCAACCTTATTTCTCAAATTTGTGTTCTACTTGGGGGGGGGACGTAACAATTAAAAAAAAAAAAAAAAAAAAAAAAGTTAATGTTGCTTTGGAGGAATGAAATCTTCATGTACACAAAGTCAGAGCAGACTTTGTTGCATATATGAACACAGAAACTGCAGATAATTGAACAGTGACGCCCCTCACATCCCATGTAAAGGGAGGAGATAAATCATCCAATATTCATTAAATACTGTGTTGATTCAGAAACCAACAGAGAGAGTCACTGTGAGCAGGAACTGGACAAGCAACGGCTCAATTTGTGCATCACAGACAGTTTTCCTAATTATCCATTATTTGAAACCTCATGTTGTTTGGAACAGAAAAGAGACTGATAATGGAGGGAGAGTTGGGCTACATTTGGTTGTTGAGTGAGTAAAATGTAAATATGAGTTTGGGGAAACTATGTGAAGATTAGTGACTGTACATAATGTGTATCTTGACTTCAGCCGTTTCATGCAGACACTAATGCCTGTGAAGGATTAGTTCAAGGGTCATGAGCTACAATCATCTATTTTTTTTTTTTTTTTAGTTTTTTTTTTAGTTAGTATTTGAAGGCAGTATCTAAGTGTGTGTGAGTGCATCTGTTTGTAATGCTGTGCTTCCTCCTGCTGGTTGTACATCCTCAGTTAAGTATTGGACAGTCCAGCATGACATTAAATCCGTCTAAGGACACTTCTGTTGTTAGATATGACTTGTTCCAATAATAACTCCTTACCATTCTGGCATTTTAGTGAGGGGACAGAGGATCTTCAGGGGGAAATTACAGGTCAACAGCAGATGCCACATAGAAGTGGTAAACATTATCTGAGACCTGGGACCCTGAAGATTGATTTGAGATGCAGCTCAGCGTTGTGTGACAAGTTATCATAATCATAAATCTGCAATAAACATTGTGATTTTTGGTTAGGCACCTTTTTTTATAAGGGCATATGATGGCCATTCCCATGCTCATTTATGTGTCACAAATTGTTGCAGCAATTTCTATGCTGATGCACAGATTTGGTGCACAATTTAACCATTTTGACCACTCGGAAATTAATAAAAATGGTCAAAAATCCCTTCCTGAATCCTCAAGAGTCTCAGAGCTTTCCAGTCAAGCCCAATTTATGTAACTCCAAGATCAGGGCCCCAGTATGCAGAGTTAGAACAGCACATTAGCACTGCATGTAAAAACCTGGATGTATTTGCATGGGACTAAAGGTCAGAGGTCAAGGGACCCTTGTGAAAATAGAAGATAGATGCATGACATCAATCGATTCCTCAGTTTGTCTGGTTTCATATGATTCCACCTTTAAAACTACTGGCGGGCCATTGTAACATAAGCAGTTAACTTAATTAGATAGATGAGGTGATATAAACTGGGTGAAGAGTGAAAACTAATAGCCAAATAATGATCCATACACATACAGTAGTTACATTTTGCTGATTTCTAGGGAGGGAAATATGTGAAATTAAATTGCAAATTTTCTGAGGGCCACTTGGTTCTTGTTCGTTTTTTTTTTTTTTTTTTGGCTATTACCTGGATGTTGACAATCTGCTTTGTATACATTCATAGTCCTTTTTGAATGGAGTTGTTTTTTTTTTTTTTTTTTTTTTTTAGTGTGAAGGGTATTCGACTTGTGTTGAATTTATTTGGGGGTCATTTTTACGACGGTCAATCAAATGAACGGGCACTGTGATGGTGCGGTTGGCTGGTTCGCATCAGCTTGTAACGTTGGAAATTTTCAGGTTTGCTACCATAAATTTCAACTCAAATGGCTGACAAAGTAAATACAAGTGGTAAACTCAAGGTCCAAGTGCCTTAGAGGGAACAGGAAAAATACAAATGGGCCCATGGGAAATGGAGAGTACTCTAACAGCGAATGAGAAGCCCATAGAAAACCAGGGAGGCGTCTGATAGGTTAATGTGGTGCGTGGGGAAATGAACAAGTGACCCAGGCTGTGTTTTGATTCAGCTTGTGTTTAAAAGACATAACAACAGATCCAGTCAAAGGTAAATAAAATCCACGTACATGCCTTTCTCAGTCATGTGTGTAAGTGGATGATGCTGTTGGTCCAGCTTCTTGATGATATACTGTATGTCATCAGTCATACGTATAATGTATTACCACCAGGACACAGTAGTAAATACAAGTTGATTGCATGTCATTTTTCTGACCTGCCAGATGCAGCATGAAAGCATTTGCAGTTGCCGGACTCCCCGAAATAACTTTTTTATCAACCCAAAAACGCTGCATCGAGCTTCAGAGGGACACCTCAAGTTTAGGTGGAACATAAAGCGACAGCGTGCTGCCTCTCTCCTTGAGGCAGGAGGTGTTCACCTGTCCCACTCGCCCCCCGCCCCCTCCCTGGTCGGTCACGTTCCCGCCCCGGCTCTTGTCACTCACCGTGATGAGCTGTCGTCTACTTTGAAACAACATCTAGCCCGAGGCTGGAGTCACCGGCGTCTGTAAAGCCACAACAGGTGCCGGAGAAACAAACCGCAAATGCAGTCAATTTGCAGTGAAAAACCAACGCTGATGTTGTCTGGGTTTTTGAACAGCTTGTTTAGCTGCACTGCTCTTTCATTTATCATTGATTTCCTCCATTGTTTTCATACTGATAGCCTGGGAGGTTTACATTTGCCGCTGTAAACACCAATAAGGCTTAGAAAATTCCCCTGCTGCACTGAAGCAACATCAGCGGTTTGTTTGGGATAAATATTATAATGCAGAGGAAATATAAAAAGCCACAGTCAACTATTATTGTTGTTGTTGTTGTTGTTGTTGTTGTTGTTGTTTTTATTCAGCCAGTGAATACACTGAGTGTAAAATTGCAAAGCAGTGACCACTTACCACTAAAGTAAGTTAGTAAATCATTATTTATATAGTTTCTTTTGAGCCTCTGAGTGCTTCACAGTAAAAGTCATACAAGAAGTATAAAAGAAACGTAATAGATATAATGTAATAAAAGCAAGACAGGAAGTAAAGTCAGACACATCCTTAAGTTGCTGTCCCTTGCAGTTCCTTGTGGGGCGGTCAGTAATTCAAATATATGACACAAGTGAGTTGGTCGCCAGTGCACTAATGCAGCCAGACAATATTAGTGCAAGCTTTACTGGAAATTACTATAAATCAAGTTGGTGACAGTTTGCTTCAGCCAGTGTCTCTCCCCAGAGCTTCCAGTTGGAGTCACAGAACAATAAATTAAAAATGATGTTTTATTGTAGACATCTGACAGTCTGCTTGTTACGTTCCTGCATCTGTTTTGTTGTATTTCTTATCATACTTGCAAAAGCTCATATGTATTCTCTCTGCTATCAAGAGGCTCAAGACTATTAAGCACTGAATCACAGAATTAAGGTGCTCATTGAGTGTGTGTGACAGCGTGGCGGTGTACTTTGCTGTGATGCAAGGCTGGAGCAGCTCATCAGGAGGATTCCCAGCAGGCCGCTAAATGCATTTGGACCGGTAACAGGTCAGAGATCGATGTATAATAAATTTAAAAATTAATCATCAAGTGTTGGCCCGCTTGCTGCCAGAGCCTTGGTTGGTTTCTGTGCCGGCCCGGCTTCACGCTCGCCTGCCTTTGTGTCAGGCGGACCAGCACACAAGTGGATGCCACTCGCAAAGGAACCACTATAGTCGAGAAATAAATCATAACTATTATCAGCTAAAGGTTTGTCAGCCCAGATTTCTTCTCTTTTTGTCTGTGCACATGTCTTTATTTTCAAGGAAAACCTGTTTTCATGAGTTGTACGAGTCACCACTCGAGTTTCCATCCAGATATATCACAAATTTTAACCGAATTTTCAGAAAATCGGCAAAACAAAATGCGAATTTATACACATTTCTATCCACTTCCGTAGGTGGCGCTAATTCTGCAGCCGGGTGACATTATTATACCACTGCAGAAGAAGAGGGCGCAACGTGATGACGTATTACAGGCATGTCAGTCAAAAATCAAAATTTTGTTTGCATTAATAGTTTTCTTTAATTGGTTCAAGAAAAGTTCAAGTCTCTTCTTTGGTCCAAAAATACCAGGAGGTGTCGTCTGCTGCCATTTTTCCTCTGCACAGTGGAGCGAAAGTCACATGATTATGAAAGTCACCGTTTATTGGCTAAACTTGTCTCCATAGCACTTATTTGCATTTTCCTTTCCTTTCACTGAATTTTTAATTCTGTTGAATTAGGGTTGGTTTCAGTGCAGCAACATGATGATGCAGCATTAGACCAGTGGTGACCGATTTACTCCAAATTATTTCCTGTTCTGTGAAATCCGTCCATGGCTGCATGTGTCGGCTGTGGCGATCCTGTCAGCTCGTCTCCTCGCTGTCTGATTGTCTCAGGTACATCAATCTGTTATTTTCTCTTTTATTTTGACCATTTTCTTTTTTCTTCGGAGTTGAAGAGCAGCTAATGTGCTGGCTGCATGATGGTCCTGTCAGCCCTGTCCTACACTGTGAGTCTTTTTGTTGTTGCAGCCAAGAGGAGTCAAACCAAGGTGCTGGTGTCTGTTTGAAATTCCCTCGGCGTGCGGAGAGTTAAGCTGTGATTCTCTGGCAGATGGAGAACAACCAACAGCAGCAGCAGCAGCAAAATCCACACATCTACATAGATTCATCGCCGCAGGGCAAATGAAGCTGGGTCTTTTTTTGTTTTTCAAACACAAGTGGAACATAAGCAGAAGCAGCATCTCTGCGGAGTTATTTCAGAGAGTCAGCAGAATCCCTTGGCATCCCTCATGGTTAGAGACGTCATGGGCATCTTTAACCAAGATTTTGTCATTGATGCATTGCTGTAGCTGTGAGGTGTGCAGTGTTGGTGGCGGCGGTGGTGGTGGGGGGCACTGTCTCAGCAGCAAACAGAAACCCCGCAATAGTTTGTCATTTGGCCCAGTTTGGGGAGTTTGTACAGGTCTGGGACAAAATGTAGGTGTTTGAGCGTAAAGTGGGACTCTCGGGGGATACAGAAGTGCACAAATCACTTTGCAAACTGTCGCTAAACCAAATTGGAGGACATTCATCACAGCAGGCGATATCCCCGATGAATTACCGGTAACACTTTACAATACTGGTGCACTAAAATGCATCCATTAATGCTTAACCAGTGCACAGATCATTGTGAGTTAATGCATGACTCATGAAGAACTAAGCCATGCATTAATGTTTACCACATCAGCAACAAAGACAGTCTCTGATTAACAGATGAAGTCATATGAATTGCTGCTAATTATGGATTAATTCCCTGTTAACATCTAACATTCATTAATAGTGGAAATTCATGTGTTAATTACAACAATGGGTGGAAGCCATGGATTTCAACCTCCAGCTGTGTGCAGCCTGGATGCTGCTGTGCCAGATGAACCGGGGCATCTGTGTGTTACCTCGTGCCTTTTTGTTCATGGGACAGGAACACTGCTGGTTGAGGCTTGAAGTCCAGGATTCAAAGGTGGGATGCTGAGAACGTGCAGCCAGGTCCTGCTATTTCAGTATTACAGTAAAATGAGAGTGGATGTGTGGCCTGTCAGGCAGTATCAAAACCAATAACCATAACCATATGTATTTAATAATGAGTTAACAGTCATTTGCCTCATTTGTAGTGAAACACTTAACTACATGGATTTCCTCTGATGGGTTTCCTCCAATCCAAATCTAAACAGGCACTGAAAACCCTTAACACAAGGTATTATCATGCACCCTGAAGGATCAGACTGTAATTTTATAGGACAAAACTCCATAAAAGCCATTATAGACCCCTAAAATCTCAAAACATTGAGGATCCAAAAACTCAAGCCATCTACACAGGTGCTCTGAGACACATTTGTTCACATTAACCAAGTAGTGACACTGATGAAGGAAAACTTGATTTCACTTTGTAATACGTAAGCATTTTAACCCCACGTGTAAATATAATCTGGCTATAAAAAAAAAAGTGCAAAGGAGGACAAAATGTGGCACTGATATTCACACAATCTGAAACGGATGGGCAAAACATATGCTAGAAGGATCTGCAGTGGCTGAGAGTTAAAATCAGGTTTTAAATGTCATAGATTAGCTATAAAATTTTGTCTGTCAATTAAACTTGAGAGTCCCATATTTTAAGTCTCCATAAATTAAGAGTATACTCAAGGTTCAAAAAGGTTACTTTACACTTATAGCAGGGGTGGGGAACCTTTTTCCTATTAAGGGTCATTTCGGTTTTTAGAAAATCCTCTGAGGGCCATACACAATTATTGAATTCAAGTAAGAATTTATTTGTTAAATGAACATGCTTTTTATTGGTCGTACAGCAGGCTGGAACTGCTTGTCTTTGGTGAGCTGTCTGATGTCAGATAGAGTTCTCATCGGGCCTGAAAATTAAGACCCGACCCGACCCGGGCCGGACTGGGCCAGCCCGAGGCCCGACCCGACCCGACTAATTAGCCGAACTTTAGGCCCGACAGCCCGATAAAGCCCGAAAAAAAACAACAACAAAAAAAAAAAAAATCGCCAAATTCGCCATTATTTAGCAGAGCCGGTCGGCCGCGGCACCGGGGCACCATCAGTCGGTATCAGGCGGGCCGGCCGCCGCACTGGCCAGCATGAGGCAACTCACCTGTCAGATCCGGTAGACCTGACGGGTGGGCGCGGTATCGGACGGTGCCGCGGCTGGCCCGCCTGATGTCGACTGATGGTGCCGCGGCATGTGCGGGTCAATACGGTAGTCTAGAAAACTGGAGATTTTTTTTTTTTTTTTTTTTTTTGGGCAGTTGCACTGCCTATAGCAAAAACCGTCCCTGCTGCCGAGTCTGCCAGCACAGCGGGATACTGCTGCAACTCTCTCTCACTTGTTTGCGCTGTGCTCGCACAGCTGGTTGTCTGTCTGTCACTGAAAGTTTAGCCTCCAAATCCAATCCAGTCTCTCACTCTCTCCACCAGTCACATAAAAATGAAACGTCATAATCAATAACAGAACACATAATTCTATTTTTTATTTAAAAAAAAAAAAAAAAAAAAATCCCCCACAGAACCCGAAGCCCGACCCGACCCGCCCAATTCACGTAAATTTTAGACCCGACCCGACCCGAAAATGTCGGGTCGGGTCGGGTCGGGTTCGGGCAGAAGATGAGAACTCTAATGTCAGATAGTAGTGATGATGATATTCGCAGCTGGTTTTCCAGGTTCGGTTCAGTCAGTCTTGAGCAGATCTGAGTTTAGCTTTGAAAAGAGCTGCTCACGGCGGTAGGTTGTCCCAAAAAGAGATGCAAACTTCAGTGCCTGTCTCCTCAGAATGGGAAAATCCTCAGGACGCTGTTTCACCGCATGCCAGAGTGAGAAACTGGAAACTTCTTGAAGTGTCCTCCCAGTGCTTTTTTTTTTCAGTATCTTGTGCCATATCATTAATTTGCTCCGCGACTGACACTTTGGAACATTTTTACTTTGTCTGGTGCTGGCAACTCAAGCTTCAGCCTCTTAGCTATTAGCGCTCTCACCACAAATTTTGCCTGCATAACACCGTGTCTGTCAGAGTGCGGTCTTGTGAGAGCTGCTTCTTGGGCACCCAAACTCCGCCGAAGAGTTAATGCTTATCAGTGGAGCCTGGCTTTATTCAAACACATTTCCGTGTCTGTGCACACTCACCCACTTTAGCATGTTTAAGGCTGTGATGGTATTCAAGATTGGTCGTTTTCAGCCCAAGCACACTGGGGTGCCTTTTTTTACCTCAAAAGTTTGTCCATTTCTCTTGGAAAGCACAACATTCTGCATCTGCTTTTCTTTTCTTGGCAGTCGCTATGATGCATGTGAGCAATACCTCATAAGGACCTGACCTCCACCGTGTTGGCGGGCTCAGACAGGACAGAAGTGCCGCGATGCACTGCAAAGTATTGCCTGCTTCTTTTTGGTGCCCATGTTAACCAGTTTGGCAGTTTAGACAGGAACACTGAAGCGCAGAACTCAACAATTTTGCGATCCAGTCTGTTTTCTCCTTGACAGACAAACAGCCAGAATGGACCACCCGGAGGAATGCATTAGTTCTCCTATTTTATGCTATTTTCTTTTACCTCAAATAAAAAGTAATTGGTGTCCAGAGCATTTTATAGTTTTTTATTTATATTTATGAATTGCATTGCAGGATGGATCAAATGGTCCCATGGGCCACATATGGCCTGGAGGCTGGAGGTTCCCCACCCCTGATTTACAGGATCAGTTTTAAAGAAAAATCAAATAAGTAC
>NC_044000.1:30733798-30788798 GCF_902150065.1 Myripristis murdjan | reverse complement strand
ATAAACAGTGCCCCCACCACAGACAGAAATTGAAAATTAATAGCCTACACAATTCAATTTAGCCTTCATGAGTAACAGGATTACTTGAGCTAAAAGTAAACAAAAATTGCACTTGTTGGAGCCATCAGATATGACAAAAACGTCATAAAAAGAAAAAAACAAAAACAAAAGAACTAGTTTGCTAATCAACAGTGTTTGTTTGTGTGCCTCTATGTGTGTGTGTGTGTGTGCGTGTGTGTGTGTGCAAAAGTGCGCCCTTCATTATGTGTGTTTGTGCATTGATTATTGCTTAGAGACAAGCCGGTTTAAAGTGGCAAAAAAATGGAAATGTAGCTTGTCCTTCATTGGGTCAGTCAGAGGACTTTCAGCAAAAGAATTATCAAAGCATCAATAGTTTAGACTCTTTTTGTTCACATATACAAGAAACAGAAACGCATAATTGTCTTTCATTTCCCAGTGCACATGGACCATGTGAACTGGTTTTGATGGAGGTCAGTCAGTTCTACGTCTGAACGGCGTCGATGGAGCCCAGACTGTCACAGTCCTCTTCTTCGCTGTGAATCGGGATGGTTTCCATGCCAATCTTCCCCATGGCAAAGTTGATGAAGACCTGTGAGGGTTGAGCAATAATTTAAATGCTGCGCTGATATTAAAAGTCATATTTTTTCCTTGAACTCTTGCACCTTAAGCCCCCGACACACCGAGCCAACAGTCAGCCGCCGGCCCTGAATCGACCGGCTGATTCAGTGTGTTGAGTCAGCAGCAGAGGCCGTCAGAGAGCCAGAGCTTTCTGACTGGCAGCTTGGTCTCAGAGAACTAGGCTGCAAGAATAGAAACTGTGTCTTATCCTCGGAAAACTCTGGATTTTTTTTTTTAATTTCTGCATGATTTTCTCCCAGTTTGCCACACAGCCTCATCAACAATCAAGATTTTGAAAAGCATGAAATTCATCATGGAAGTGTCATCAGTGATAATACTTATTAGTAGGGCTGGGATGTTTATCTCCAGGTTTGATAATATCACAATACTTGGGTGCCGATTCGATATGTATTGCGATTCTACAAGCATTGCAATTCGATATTACAATTTATTGCAATTTTTGCTTTTTGAATCATCCTCTAGTTTGTGGATGTTAATTTCCATAAAGCTGTGATTATCCTAAAGGTCACAATAGGTTTATACATTGAGATCAAGTTTCAAAAAATGGTCTCTTGCTATCCACAAGAGTCTCAGCTTTCCAGTCAAAGCCAACTGATGCAGCTCCAAGACTGTTTGGGCCCCAGTCTGCACACACACACCATTTTACAACAGGCCACAAGAACACATGTGGACTGCAGGCTTTGGGGCCCAAACTGCATGGGATTAGCAGAAGGTGGGCGTGTCTGCAAAGGGGAGAGAACCCATTTTCATTCAGACAGCTGGAGGTCAGAGGTCAAGGGACCCTGCTGGAAATGGCCATGTTAGATTTTCCCTCGCCAAAATTTAGCCGAACTTTGGAGCGATATTTAATCCTGTGCCGTCAACATGGCATACTTTGTACAAATGGATTCCTTAGGTGATATGATACCAATATCTTTACTTTAAATCAATTAAAAAAATTGCAATACTTAAGTGAGTTATTTTTTTCCTCCCCCTACTTGTTGGGTCCACAGACAGTCTATATGAGCTTCTCTACACTTTTACACACATCTGTACAGCTCATTCATACAACATAAAGCTTATAACTTGCAGTCTATAAATTTGTCTCGATGTTAAGTCCGATTTTTCGTCTCTCCAATATGGCGAGAGCGCAGATTGTATTGATATTGTGCTAATTTGCGAGCAAGGTAGGTAACCAGAGCTAGCCCAGGTAAACAAACTGCTGCCCGTCGGCCTCCAGCCGCGTCCGGCGGTGTGTGTTCATGGACGGTGTGGACAGCTCGGTGTGTCCCAGCCCTCAGCCGGTCTTGTCTGTCTCTGCCTTTCACCTCAACATGTCGTCCCTCCCAGTCCCACGTGGGCACGGCAGTTGAAGAATATCATCACTGTCTGAATTTAAAGCGTGTGTATTCTCTCTATAACTCACATTCGCTTTATTTTCCCCCAGGCATACCCTCTGTCAGTTTCCCTCTGACTCTTTATAATTTTCTGAACTCAGTCTTTCACACCCACTCAACTTTCTTTCCATCCCCACTCCTGCTCCCCCCTCCCTCCCGTCTCTCCTTCTCTTGACTCCTCGCTTTTTTTTTGTCCTTGCCTACCATCTCCCAGCATTAAAAAAAAAAAAAAAACCCTCTCATGCTCATTCTGCTGTTCTCTCACCTCATCCAGTGTGGTCTGGGTGACGGCGAAGTGCTTGATCTGCAGTGCCGTCTTGTTGGACTCCAGCTGGTCGAAGATATCGGCCACCCCGCCCGGCGCCACGGGCACGTGGTACTCCAGCATGGTGGAATGCTGCTCCTGTGAGTCAGGAAACAAGGCAGCACCGTGTAAGCACCTTCTGCAGCAGCTATAAAGCCTAGGAAAAAGCGACACCGTGCAGCCAATACCCTGCAAACTCATCGCTGGCAGTCAGCTGTTGTATTCTCTCTTTGCAGTTCATTCAGAGGTAACGCCAAATGGCACTTTCTCACCTCGTATTGAGTGATGCTCACTCACCGCATGCTGCACTCTTGCTAACGTGTGTAAACTCGGTGCACAAACTAATAATAAAAGTTACAGTCGCTGGAAGCAAAGTGACAGCCGGGCAGCCGCTTCGCTATCAGGGAACGGCGGATGAAAGGAGGAGAAAATGAGACCAGAAAGGCTTAAACGATGCCTTTAAACATGTAGAGGAACTTCACATAATCCAGCCGGCGAACACGACGGCAGTGTCACGTTATGGCTGCGGTGCTCAGGACCCAATCCCACAGCTTTTCTCGCCATAGGTAGGTGACCAATTTGTAGAGCCAGCTGGTTATTTTCACAGAATGGCTTCCTGACTGCAGGGTTATAAAAAAAACCTGGTGGTCGTAATGTACAAAGAAACCTTTTGCCACCATTACTGTGGAATCTGGAAAAGGAGGCAGTGGGGAAAAAAATAATACAGGAATAATTTAAAAGAAAGACTGGTCAAAATGTCAGCTTGCAGCAATTCATCTGCATAAATCTCCTGTATAGTCGGATCCAAAAATCTGCAGTCTTTTAATCAGAGAAAAGCTGAGGGATGGTCTTAATGAGCTGGATGTAAGATTTAGTGTGGAACTGGTGAATTTCCAGTTCATAAATCACACCCTGCTATCTCAGAAAAATAAGAGTTATGGCGTGGAGTTTATGCCATAACTCTTGAATGAATGACCTACAATAAATAAGTAATAAATCCAGCGGCTTAACATTCATTATAACAAAGGTGGATGACACTGACCGCACAATAGCTGACTGCTAATAAAAGAACCTGCAGGTTGTTAATATTAGTAATCTGGTGTATTGATCCGGAGTAACCCAGGTTATCACCCGGCGTACAGCTACATCCATCAAATTCCTACACACTTTCTATGTTTCTTGCAACACCTCACACCACAGTGCACAAGAGGACTTCCTCTCTTCTACCCGGTCCTTTTGATTCCCTCGGGCAGCAGGATAAGCTCACCTTGAGATAGGTGCTGGGGAAGCGGTGCTGCATGAAGCCAGTGATGGCCTCAACATCACAGGAGGCCCTGGCCAGGTACGTCTTCACAGTGAATCCGCTGCCGAACCTGCACACAAAAAGGGGGGGATTTCACAAACAAAGCACAGCGTTATTACATGTTGGCGAGTCACAGAGAGGCTTCTGTCGCACGCAACTGCAGTGAAGGCCGAGAGACATCGACCATGAAAGGCCACCTGGGGGGAGAGGAGGTGGGGAGAGCCGTAATGGCTGGCTGGGAGGAGGAGCAGAGGTCACTGACCTGTTCTTAATGTGCTGCAGGGAGCCGAGGCATCTGAACTGACCCTTCACCATGATGGCAAGACGGCTGCAGAGCGCCTCACACTCCTCCATGCTGACATGAAGAGGAGAGAGAGAGAGAGATGCAAAAGATAAAACATCACACTGGAACATCAGTAGCATCATTAGATATACCTTCCAACATGCAGCAAAAAAAAAAAAAAAAAAACATGTTCTGCTTCACTTTATCAGCATTTACAAATAGCCATATACCTGGCAATTATCCTTTTCATTATCATTATTGAGGAAAAAAAAACAAGACAAAGACGTCATCTGGCACAAAAGATGCAGACAACTCCCCTGTGTGCTAATTAGTAACATATATGTAATCTTAATTTTGACCTGTAATTATATCACCCCTTTAAGCCAGTTAGTGTAATGTTGAAAGAGCTGGAACACAGTGAGGAGACGACTTTTTTTTTTTTTTTTTTTACTTCTGTCAAACTCTAATGATCCATGTCTGAGATACTGTGCACGGCGCATGAGTGAACAAATAAACAGATCAACAAATGAATGAATGAACAAATGAACGGAGCAATGAACAGTGAAGTATACACCCTTGTGTTAATTAGTGTTATTTTGATTTTGACCAGGATGCAATGCAAGATTTGCCAAATTCAGATCAGCAGTGATTAACAGATTGGCCATATCTCCAATAATACAGCCAGATACCTAATAAACCTAATAAATACAGCCATGCTATAGGTTTAGTACGACAACCATTAGGTTCATCCAATGGCTTTTGAAAGCGTAGAAAAACCAACTGAATAATTTTATTGATCGCCCCATCATGACAAAACAAGCATCTGTGCATCCATAGCATTGTACGCTCTTGTTGGATTGTGTAACTTAACTAAAAATGCAGCAGAAAGGCACCAGTCTCTACCATGCCAGCTCAATCAGGCAACGTTAAGAGTAAAATCTGCATTTTTAAGTGTACTTATGATGTCGGCTAATCCTCTAATCTTCACCGAACGTGATGCACTGACATGAACAAGGTCTTCGGCTGACGCAGTGACATCAGTGAATGCGAGGAGTTGTTCATCTGTTAGGGGGAGCCACCCAGAAACTGTGTGATTGTGATTAACCAAAACCCAATGCTGCTTCAAGTAAATTATTCACTGCAAAAACTCAAAATCTTACCGGGATTATTTGTCTTATTTCAAGTCAAAAATGTCTTATTCCTAGTCAAAATATCTCATTACACTTAAAATAAGACATGATCACCTCAGAAGTAACTTGTTTTTAGACAAGTGTCTCTTGTTTCAAATGAAAATTTGCTTGAAACAAGTGAAAATTTGCTTGTTTCATTGGCAAAATTTGTTTCTTGTTTCTAGCTAATTTTCACTTATTTCAAGTGAATTTTCACTTTTTCCACTGGCAAATTTTGCCAGTGAAACAAGCAAATTTTCACTTGTTTCAAGCAAATTTTCACTTGAAAAAAGTGAAAATTGTCTAAAAACAATTTACTTCTGAGGTGATCATGTCTTATTTTAAGTGTAATGAGATATTTTGACTAGAAATAAGACATTTTTGACTTGAAATAAGACAAATAATCTTGGTAAGATTTTGCAGTGTTTTTTCTATGGGCATGAAATCTCTCAGACCATGCAGAGGACCACGCAGTTCTTCGTATGACGTGAAGCACGAAAATAACCAGAGCTGGAACTTGAAAACAGTCATTTAAGATGCTATTTTTGCCTTTTACTGAATGCACAGTGTCAAGCTGCTAGACCTGCTTTGATGGATAGTCGGCGCCACGGGAGCAACGCGACAGCAGCTGATGCGCGGTGACAGTCGACTAACCTGTGAGAGGTGAGAACCACGGCACATTTCCCCTTCACCTCCTCAGAGATGATCTTCCAGAGATGACGCTTGGTGCGTGGATCCATGCCAGAGCTTGGCTCATCCTGTGCAAAGAGAAAAAGTGAGGCGAGATATGTGAAAGAGAAGAGTGCACGAGAAGAAAATAAAGAGAGAACACCGAGATAGAGAAATCAAGGGAGATTAAAAAAAAAAGATGGAAATGTCAGAACAGAGAGGATATATGAATTGAAGAAGGCAGTTTATGATAAATATGCCGCACGTAGCAGAAGTGAAGAAATTAGGACGGGGTGAACAAAAACAGTGAGTGCAGATAGGAATGGCAAAATAATAAGGGAAAGAGCAGGCCCGGCGTGTGACAGATAAATCAAACAAAAAAAAAAAAAAAAGGAAAGACTTGTAGAAGAAACAAGGACAGAGGAAACAAGACAGAAGGGCAGAGGGACGAGCCAACAGAGGACGGGCAAAATCAGAAAAGACAGATAAAGGAAAAGGAGAGGAAGAGGAGGGACGAGCACAGGAGGAAGGAGAGCGAGCACGAGAGAGAGGATGTGATGGAGACGTGAGGTAGAGGCAGAGTTGAATGCTGGGGGGAAGACCACCCTGGGGTAAGCCTGGGGAAGCAAACTAATTAACTATATGAGATCTGCCAAGTCTGGGGGATCGATGTCTACTTTACTTCAAAGACCCGCTCAGGAGGAACAGTAGTGTAAAGTTAGTTTCATGTTTGTTGTCGGGCTGCCAGACAGGCAATTTAATGAACAGCACGGCGGCGTTAAGGCGCGGGTCCTCACCAGGAGGAGGATTTGCGGGTGTCCAATGAGAGCCAGCGCTGTGGAGAGCTTCCTGCGGGTGCCGCAGCTGTAGCCGTCGGTGACGCTCTTCCTGTGGTAGTCCAGCTCCAGCTTCTTCGCCAGGTGGTTCACCACCTACGCGGGAAAACACGCCAGAGGAAACAGAAACACCACTTGTTACAGGACTTCAGCTTCTTAACTCAAATGAATCACTTAACCAAACCTCAGCTAAAAGGCGGCGACACCGGCAGGTCGTATTAAGTTGAATGCCAATTAGCCGGGTGCCGGGTTTAAAAGAGCTCTGACATCATCAGTTTTACAGAGTTTTCAAAGCAACACGAGCCGAGATAATTGGCCAAAGAAGTCAAACAGTTGTGGCCTGAATTTTCCAAAAGAACAGGTCACAAAAACTTCAAAATTATTTAATGGGCACAGGGAACAATCTAAAAAAAAATTGTTACAGCAAACGGCAAATAAGAACAAACTGCATCAGTGGTCACGAAGTCAAAGCTCGCAGACACAACAGACATTTAACAGAACAGTTGCTAAACAGCAGCTACGGCCTCAGATTGCTGCAGAGCTAATTAAATGTCGTGGTTACACAACCTAAGCAAACACAGTGACTTTAACAAAGCTAGTATTTTTTGGCAGAGCTACAGAAATCATAGGCATGCACACATCCTCCTGTATGTCAGGTACAGGGCTGGGAATTGTTTCACCAAGATCTTCACCGGGTCTTGACCTTCATCAAGCAAAACCCGATGAAGATCCCCCGGGGGTCAAGACATTTTTATCATGTAAATAAAGGAGTTTGTGGGGCATTACGCAGTGTGCGAGCGCATCTCGGATTCATTTATGGCAGAGCGGCCATTTGAAAACTGCCTGTGTCCAAGGCCAGCGCACAAAGACATACAACCTGATGGAAGGAGCGCAACACCTGAAGCCCTAAGAAATGTCAAAAAAAAGAAAAAGAAGCCTTTTTTCCTCCTATAAACAGCACCTATTCTTTCTTCCAGATGGGCACATGCTTAGAGAGAACCAAAGGAGGCCATCAAACTCAACCCACAGCATTTGTTGCCAGCTATTAAACACAGTGGATCTGTACTGGTATGGCAACCATCTACTGGGAACCAACAGGATCCTGGTGGCGGGGCTACTATACAGACTTGCAGTTAGCAGCTAGCCAGCAGTCGAGAATTTAAGGACGCCAAATTGAGATTAAAATGATTTGGCCAAAAAAAAAAAAAAAAAGATTCAATGGAAGCTTGGGGGAATGAAAAGAAACAAGAACTTGTATAGGAAAATATTTCTGTGTTTGAGGAAAACGGGCAACGAGCATGATTCTGACCAATGCTGAGTAAAAAAATTAAAGAAAGAGATGTCAGTTGCCTTTTTCTGATGTTTTTCTTTTGTTCCTGAAACACAGATAACAATAACAAGAACCAGGACACCTAATTCTTGTTTCTTGTTGTGCAGTGGGAAAGGTCCTCTACTCTAATAATTGATGATTGCGCTGTATGATCATGCAATGGTCATGTGGTGGAATATGACACCATTTTACAGGACCAGGAGCAAAACATATTCATGATCCCTCGTAATGTCCCCGTACGCATCGCTTAACAACTCCGAGAGCGGATTCATGAACACAAGGATGAAGCCAAACTCCCTTTGTGGCCTCCCAAGACAGCAGATCTAAACATCATTAAACCTTTACAGGAAGTCGATTTCCTCCTCCTCCATCCCTCAAAGAACTGGAGGCTTTCCCTCTTGCAGAAAAGTCCACTATTGACTGCTCACAGTTCAGGATGCAGTATGACTGCAGGACCAGAAGGATTAAAAACTGCTCTGAAGGCAATGAGCGGGCCTTGTCCTTATTGGCTACTTGATATTCACACAATGTTTGGTGCTTGTTATTTTGTCCTCCCCCCTGTAGATTATACGGACAAGTACAGCTGCAACGCCAATAACTTGGGTATCCACTCCCATGTAAATTTAATTCTATTTGTACATCAGTGATGGATTAACTTGGTGACTGCATTTTATTTCAGCCCCGTGCTGCCCTGTGCTGGGAGTTTCAGACAAAAGGAACTGATGAGGCATGGCTTATTTGAAGCATATCAAATCACGCAGTGAGTGTTGAACCACCTGAAAGGCCACTGATAGCAATTCACTCACTCACCTCTTAAAAAGATGGAATATGTGCGTCAATTCGAAGATCTAACAGAGCTACACTTGCCTTTTAATTTCGGTTTTTAATAACATATAGGCCTGCGAATGGTGCCGTAAATGCTAGCACTTGATTTTCTTACCAGACCAATTCTTCAAAAAAAAAAAAAGCTTGAAATATTTTCCCATAGGCAAGATTCAAACATGGATGTATTTTGCAAACCAGATCAATGGGCTGAGCCAATCCAATAGACACTGTACCTCCTTTAAATTCTACATTTTTCTCTGCAGATGGAAATGGTTGTCGCCTTGATGCTTGGGTTTGATTCTGCACTGACTGATCCAAGTGGGAGTGTGTGGTGTTACACCAGGCCTTCACATGCTGCAGACACAATGTCAGCGGCTGAATTTGAATGATTAGCACCAACAACACAGCACATCCTTGACTGGTTCGGATCAAAATATGTTGTGATTTTTTTTTTATGTTCTCTCATAAAAGCCCCTTTCTTTCACCTTTGATGTAACAGCTCATTAAGCTTGACAAAACCATGTAAATGTGAAATGGCCCCATTAAGGCTCGTCTCATTATCCTCAGCTAGGGAACTGTCAGTGGGAGACAACATAAGAGGAGCTCTATATATAACCTCATCTCAGCGAATTAGCCCACCACCGATACTGTGGCCATTACGGCCATTGTTGTCACCACCCTGACCAGAGAAGAAGAGCTGTAACGACAGCAGCAATGGTGATTACAGCCAAACGCATTCATTTCTATGCCTGATTTTGCCTGTGTGTGTGTGTGTGTGTGTGTGCGTGTGTGTGTGGGCGAATGTCCATGAACCCGTCTGCATGTTTCCGTCGGTAACATGACTAAGGCTGTCACAGCCCATTATTGTTGTGAGGCTTAAGTGTCCTTGGTTGAGCCATGGGGTTGAGACAGAGAGAGAGTTGGGTTGAGGTCAGTCTTACATGCTAAAATGACAATTTTGTTTCCATGTCAGTGCATTAAGGGGGTGATGCTGTGTTTATTCATTTATTTATTTATTTTTCATTTATGCACATTTAGGTTTGTAGATGCTTTCAACAAACTCTCATTCATCTTAGTGTTTCTACTGGAGGGGGGGGGGTGGGGGTGAAGACAGGAAATCACAAATCCCATCATACTTTGATTGCTTGCTCTGCAGATTCCACCGTTTTTAGTGGCAATGACAAACACACTCTCAGTAATCACCACAAAATGCAAGATTGATTAGCTTTCAAAGTGATGAATGGGGACAATGGGGCTGAAGTGACGTGTCAAACAAAATCCTCTCATCATCAGAGTGTCGTTTAAAATGTAAATTTGTCTGTGCTGATACATACAGCCCCGGCTTAATTTTGAGGCTCAGATTGCACGAGTGACAGCAAAGGCTCTGGCATCTATCTCCCATACAGTAGTGCAGCTTTCAGCTACAACACTTCACAGCCTCTGATTCGGTATGGATGACAGCGTCAGCTGCTACTATAGTCTTGCAGCGGGGGTGCACCGGCGCCTTTGAATTCATATCTGATCCCATGTCATTTCGAGGATGGTGTCGTCACTTCCCAGCGCTGTGAGAGTCTGCACTTCTATCTTACCCCGTCAATCTCTGTCTTTGAGATGCCCTGGATGCGAGCGTAGAAGTAGAGATGCTCCTCTCCGGTGAGCAGATCATCCAAGGCGTCGACTTGGGGACAATAACCGATCCTGATGCCCTTGTTACGGCACTCCATGATGTCTACCATCCTCCTGGGGGCAAGCATGAAGGGAGACACATCCTGTTGAGCGCGATCAACTGCCTGCTATTGGACAGATGGATAATGTACAGGCCTATGTGCGGTGCTGCCGTATATAGCGCGCTGTGCTGGGTATAGCCCTCAAGATACATCTTAACGATAATGAGAGAATTTGGAGAGAGCGGTGTGCGAGTAGAGCTGTGATTAACTGCGTGAGAAAGTCTGTGATACTTATGCTCTAAATATTAAGGTTCAAATTCACACCTGCTTCCTTCTGCGGAAATTTGTTGTGCACAAACTTATTCAAGTTCAGATTCATTAGACGGCGCAGCCCGGGCTCCCGTAAGGAAGCATCATCCTGGACTCTCTTATGTAACCCATCTGTTTTCCTCTCTGCTGATTCCTTTTAATTACTTCATTTATACATTTTTTGGGGGGGATACGCTGTTTAAATATATATATAAAAAAAAACAACCTGGTGTGTTTAATTACTTGTATGCAGTGATGTAGAGGTAAATAAACAGAGGGCATTTGTGACCTCAAGCAACGCAGAATTATAAATCAACTATATTTCCTGGAAAGACTGTATTGTAGTATAACTTTCAGCAGTTTGTTACTATGATGTGCACAATGAATTTAGATAATTAAGATTTATTGCATACCAAAAAAAAACAGGGTAAACTCTATTCCAACAATAGCAAAGGTGGATAAAGTGATTTATATCTGAGTTTATATATCTTTTCTTGTATGGAATCAAATTTTTCTTGCCTGCCATCACCTCACTGGGGCCACAAAGTCCGTGACAGAAAGAAGACCCCGATGTTTTCATGCTATTCTCGAGATGTTTTCTCCGTATGATTCCTCGATATGTGTTTTTAAATAGATCACATCAGCTTACCCGTCCCAGTCCTTGATCTGTGCTGTGCCATCAGTGGGGCTCACATCTCCAGTCAGCATCTTGAAGGTGGTCGTCTTTCCTGCTCCATTCACACCCAGCAGGCCGAAGCACTGCAGACAAGGACAGCACGCATTGCTTACTAACATCGATGACAACAATAAAAAAAAATTAAAAAAATCTCAGATGTTGTTCATACAGCGGTCTAAATGTGCGGTCTTAATTAGATTCCAGATGACAGCTTAATGTTCCCAGATTACAGATGTGTGATGAGAGATTGTGCAGATGTTGAGAACACTATTTGGATGTGTGGATCCAGACAGGAAACAGTGAAATAGAGGCATCGGATCAGTTTCCCCCTGCAGCCTTATGGCAGTGATGCAGGGGATATATTTGGAAGCAAAGAGTGAGGGGCAATTTGGTCCCAAATTAGATATTTTTTTTTTGCTATAACACTGTTATTCATGATACTTCTTTTAAAGAGGCAATAAGTGAGATCTGTGCTGCCCCATAGCGCTAAATGACCATAATATCTGTGGGGAGCTGATAGAGGTGTTATTCAATGCTGATAACTCATTGACTTTGCTGGATGCTGAGATTTCTGGCTTTCAAAACTCACTTTCCATTCCATTCTCCCCGTGAACTGGCATCTCAAGATATATTTTTCGGCAATTAGCAATCGCTTTTCGAGGTAAGGAAATAATGCAGTGCTTCAGGAGATACTGAGCCACTATGGTGCACTGTATGCTGGCTGGAATGCTCTCTGATGGATGATTGCACGTAAGCTCACCTCCCCTGCAGGTATGCCCACAGACAGCCTCTTGACGGCGTGGACCTTCTTGTTGAGGTGGTGGTAGACCTTGGTGAGCCGGTCGACCTGCAGGATGTCTGAACTAGCCGCTCCGCTGGACACCCGCATGTGTTCGGCCACCACGTCCTCGTCCTCGTCCCCACTGTTCACCTGGGGCACCGACTTCTTGCCCAAGATCAGGCGCCTGTGAAGTGAGAAATAATCCTGATAGCAAGGTGTGCTGGTGATTTATCAGAGGCAGCGTGAGTGACATGACAGTGCAAGAGACAGAGCAGAGCGGCAAGTTGCTGGATCTGTGATGAATTGAAAGTCTGTGACAGGAGGGGGGAAGCTTTACTAAATCTCTGAAGGATTTTAACAAGAGGAGGGAATCTATGCCTGATGGAAGAGGCAGAGGAGGGAGCGAGACACTCAATAAATGAGCGACGAATTGAAAAGAACAATCAGCATTTATCATTATTTCCATAGGTGCAAAACCCTGAGAGATGCTGAAATGCTACACTGATCTAATAAATGAAATGCGTGTGCTAAATGGTCCTAAACACTGACTACCGCCTAATTTGCAGAGAAAATGTTTTTCATTGCATATTAAAATGCTTTCCACACCAATTTGTGGTATGGTCCTTGATAAATGAGGCCCCCACCGTGCAACCGGAATCATTTCCACATTCTATGCATACATTTTCGATTCAATTAGAATTCCAAGTGTGTCTCGAACACTAGGTGTGTGCACACACAGTTCATGATGGTTCACAGCAGAGCAGTTCACTGCATCGACACACGGTCTCTCACGAGCACTACGAGGCAATTATCTATTTAAGTAAAAGCACAGAAGTACTCGGGGTGTCACTGCACTTTATAAGGATGCATACCCAACGATTCACTGATCACCAATCTTTTTTTTTTTTTTCAAAATAAAAACAAAAATATACATAGTAAAGGTACCAACATCTCCATGAATCAAGAGAGTCAACTATTTCAAATAACTCTGTGAATCTGGTCGGGTGCTGGACTCGGTCACCCCCACTGACTCCATATTACTGTTGGGGGAGGGGGCTGCTGCGACGGGCATCGCTTCAAAGGCTGGAGGGACTAACTGATCCGATCGGCTCAGCACACTGGATTGGTTCCTCTTGCTTTGGTTTATGTGTATCAGAGTGCCTAGTGGAGACGACTTTGGTTTACTTTTGGAAAAAAAAAAAATACTAAATAAGGTAACTAAAGTAACCCAGCTGCCAGAAATGCAGTGCAGTACAAATTATAGCTTTGAAATGGAGTGGAATAAAACTTAAAGTATCAAAAAATGCAGGATTAAGTAGATGTAACCATACACACTGATTGGAATTAGCATCCACTGTATGCAAAAAATGTACCATCTAACCACTGAATAAGAAAATTAAGAAACAAAACTATGCCGTATCCCAGCTAAAGCCCAGGATGACGGTGGATGTGGCCTGAGAAAGGACCGTCGTGGCTGACTTCCTCAGCACTATGACCCGGTCCCAGATAAGCATCAGAAAATAGATCAATGGGACGGACAGGCAGTTATTCAATTTCTCAGGCGCTATGTAAACAAGAAAGCCAATTTCCATAGTTTGGGTAAGGGATTAAGAGAAATCGGTGCAAGGCAGCCAGACCTGTCCTGGAGAAACCCAGTTATTCTGGCGCGTTTCCACTTACGCTGAGTAAAAAATACAAGCTCTATGTGGTCACTGAAGAATCCTTAATAATTTGAAGTCAATGTTATGTCTGATGAAATTATATATAGACCATAGCATCCTTCTCAACCGACTCCAGACCAATTTAAACATTTCAGGCACAGTTCTAAGCTGGTTCAGATCATTTTTGACAGGGAGAGACTATATAGTGTCTCTCGGTGATTCTGTCTCCTCCAAAAGTGAGGTCACTTGTGGTGTCCCCCAAGGGTCCACTCTGGGACCCACTCTTTTTAACCTGTACATGCTGCCTCTGGGAGGAATCCTCAGAGAGCATGAAATCAATTTCCACTCCTATGCGGACGACACTCAGCTATATATCTCCTTTTCATCTAACGACACTAGCCCAATTGACAAACTGTCTTCCTGCATTAACCATATTAATTCATGGATGTCACAAAATTTCCTGCAACTGAACCGGGATAAAACTGAGGTACTTCTCATTGGTGCCAAAGAAATGCACTCTCACTTTAATTCTCATTTACAAAAGCTTGCTATGAACACAAAGCATGAAATAAGAAACCTTGGAGTTACTTTTGACTCTGATCTGTCCTTTGAACCCCAAGTGAGAAATATCACCAAAAATGCATTTTACCATCTCAGAAATATTGCTCGTGTGCAACCTTTTATATCTAAAAAGGACACAGAAACACTTATTCATGCTTTTATTTCAAGCAGGCTTGATTATTGCAATGCCTTGTTATCTGGTCTCCCAAAGAAATCCCTGCACAAACTGCAGATGATACAAAATGCAGCAGCACGACTACTCACTAAGACAAAACGCAGAGAACACATTACTCCAGTTCTGAAAGCTCTTCATTGGCTTCCTGTTCATTTCAGAATCCATTTTAAGATTTTGCTCCTAGTTTTTAAATCCCTCAACGGACTGGCACCTGTGTATTTATCCGACATGCTGATCAGATACACTCCCTCTAGATCCTTAAGATCCTCCACCTCTGGTCTACTGATGATCCCCCAGAGTAGAACTAAGAAGTACGGTGATGCTGCTTTCTGTATCATTGGCCCTCGTCTCTGGAATAGTCTCCCAGACGAGGTCAGGCTCTCTGGCTCAGTGGCCAGCTTCAAAAAAAATCTCAAAACCCATCTCTATCGACTTGCATTTGCTTAATTGTTGTGCCTTTGTATATGCATATGTACGTATGTTTGAGTGTGTGAAGGTCTGTGTGCGTTTATGTGTGTGTGTTTGTGTGCGTGTGTGCTGGTGGATGTGGAAGGATTGGGGGAGGGGGGCAGTTTTACTTTACTTATTTATCTATTATTCTGCTTTTCTTTTATTTGTCTCTGTCTCCACTTTATTGATGTAAAGCACTTTGAGTTGCACCTGCTGTATGAACTGTGCTATATAAATAAAGTTATTATTATTATTATTATTATATATCTCTCAATTACTGAGAGAGTACATGTATATAGGGTTTTTGAGCAATCAGAGTAAGGTAACACATGTAAATGCATTACCTGCCATAACCCGGTTGCTGTCAATAATCTGGTTCCTTGTGTGCGTATAAATACACTGGGTGACAAAGTAATTGTGCTTCAGTACTTTCCACCACTGTCGGTGCATAATCCTCATGACCATCTCACCTGACTTTACGCAGGAGCCACTTGTTGAGCAGCAGGCGCAGGGTGAAGAAGAACAGGCCTTGAAGGAAGGAGGAGACGAACATCCAGCCCAGGGCGTCCATGCCAAACGGGTTCTTATACGCGTCGATGTTGTAGCCGCTGAGGATCTGGACCTCCATGTTCACCCTGGCCAGCTCCATCAGCCCGTTACCGAAGCTGAACTGGGGGAAGATCAGGAAGACGTGGCTCAGGGTCCTGAAGACACTCTGGATGGCCTGGAGGAGGGAAGGAGAGGACGGAAAGACAGTGAGAAATTAGAAAAGGGGAAAGAAAAAAGGACTGAGGATATAAAACCGCATCTAAGGTAGCCTGAGTGACTCATCCTGATTGCCATCTCACTGCTGTGTCATTTAATATGCAGAGTACAATTGCCCTGCGAAATGTGACTCACTCTCCTGAAACTCAATATTAACACAGCTACAAGTGAGGGACTGCTAATGCTGCATTGTTAGAGACTCTTCGATTGCTGTTAAACAGTGTCTGGACAACAGCATGCTGTACTAACCTCATTGTCATGCATCGCAATTTGACCCAGAAAGTACATAATGGAGGTGGACATGATGGTATTGACACTGATGAAGAGATTGATGCAGACAAAGGTGATGAAGGCCATCTCGGCATCCTTGAAGACGCCGGATAGGAGGTACATCCAGGGGAAGGTGGAAAACCTGGGGACAAGACAATGACGGGGTATTTTTAAATACTGATTTTCATCATAAAAGTCAGTAAAAAATATCTCTTCACACACCTTAAAATAGCCCTGCTGTGATGGGCTGGGTTGGCTTTCAAACAAAAAAACCCACAAAGCCCGCTTTGATTTCAGAGTTTGTTCTCCTGAGGACAGAAGAGGATATAGAGAATTTATGCAGTTCCCTCCATCAATGCCCCATCTAAAATGACATGCCTTTGCATTTTTTAACGGACTGAAGTGGTTTAGTCCTTTAACAGGCTAAATGGAGCAGCTGTGAGCCTGATGAAAATAGGCACCAGAGAACATTGAAGAGGGAAGAGGAAAAATACCAAACCATGAGGAGGGTAAACATTCAAACATGATGCCAAAAGAGAGGAAGATAAATTACTTCTCCATCTATTCCCTCGTGGCAGCACATCCTTTCCCGATTTTTTTTTTCTCTCTCTCTCTCTCATTCTTTTTTCTCAAATAATCTGCTTGTTCATTTGATTGGGGTGTTGGGGTCAGCGGGAAACAGAAGAGGAGAGAAAAGTGGAGGAAGAGCAGAAAAAAGGGGGAGGCAGGGTAGTAAGAAAGAGAGAGAAGAGAGAGAGAGAGAGAGGGGACAGACAGAAACAGATAGAGTTAGACAGAGACACAGCGTCTGATTGCCATGCCCAGAAAAAGGTGCTTGGTAGGCAGACTGTGGGTGCCAAGCCATGACGTGGAACAGAAGCAGGGAGGCTGCAGACCAGACCCAGGTGGGTGCAGGCACGCAGGCAGGCAGATGGAGCGGTGTGATTATTCATTGCTTGAGAAGGAGACATCTGTCTGATAAATGAGAGGCAGAGTGCTGAGTTGGCCTCCTCCTATCCGGGGCTCGGGATGGGACAGGGGCCCGCTACGGCACAGGAAACACCACAGCGCAAACTTCAGCTACAGATGGGGGGAACGGCAATTTAAATTGTTCCAGTAATTCAGATGTGCGAAGCATGGCGTGTCGCTGGAGTGGAGTTGCGGGCATCAAATTTGCATACTTATTTAAAATCAAGCAACAGATGAATCAACAGAGCGGCATCAAGTGTTCAAACAATGTGATTAAAAGTACAACTTGTAACATTTTTAAACACTGATGTATCATCATCAAATTCATTGCGATACCTCTGTATAATTACTGTAAACAAATGAGACCCTGTCTGAGATTCAACCTCAATCTCACTACTGTTAGTACGAGTGTTTCTCAAAATCAAGACATTTCCCCTGAGCCACATTGTTTTAAGTACCAACCCCCTCCTCCGGTGTCTTTAGCATCACTAAAGAGGATAAACATGTATTTTTTTTCTCTCTACTATGTGTCATTTCATCACCTGCCATTGCTACTGTACTCTGCTCTGTTTAATGCTGGAAGAATAGCACCTTATTTTGTGCAATAAAGCAATATTCCCTTTGTGCTATAAAGCAACACAGCAGATAATGGATAATGACAGATAATGACTCTGCCTTGATATGTAGTACATGCTCTGGGCCACCAGGGTGCCCTGGTAATGATTTATTGATAAAAATGTTGCACTAGTTAACTAGCTAATGTCACAAATACAAAGACAATGTAATTTCATCCATATAGTGTGACTCTAAAAGCTATAAAATGGGTACAAATGCTATCAAATTTCTTGTCTTTAGTTTTTGAATATTGAATATCTGCTATTTGAATATCTGCTAGCCATGGTTTTTTTTTTTTTTTTTTTTTTTTTTTTATTAATTTTGGTGCACAGACCCAAACCAAATCATGTTTTTTATTGAAGAATTCCCAGAGCTCTTTTCCATTCTCATGCCAGTCTGCTGGTGCTCTGTGATTTTAATATCCATGTGTGCTGTCCGTCCCTCACTCTCCCCTGCAATGTTATTAATGTGGTTGAGTCTTCTAATCTGGTTCAGCCTGTTAAATGTGCCACTCACTCCAAAGGCCATAAATGTGATTTAGCCCTCGTAACTGGCTTTACTCGAGACGACAGAGTTTAGACGGTATCCATAATTTACATTTATATTCCGGCCCCCATTTCCAAACCATACGTACCTGTCCACACTAGACTATGGCTCAGATTTACTAAAACCATTAAGGGTGCTAAAATATTTTCAGCGTTCCAAGTCAGTATTAAGAATTGTAATAGGTGCAAGACAATCTTGCCAACTGGGTTATGTTAATGGTTTTGAACACGCTAAATGTTTTGGCACACATTGAAGGCGTTAGTAACTTGGGGCCGATATACTGCATGCTTGTGAAGACAGAAAGCCACCGTCCTGGCTGAGTAAGCATTTAAATAAGCCTTAAGGGGGAAATGAATAAGAGGGCTTATCGCAGATGGAAAAAAAAAAAAACAAATTACAAATTAATCTTGACATGAGAAAGTGGCATGCGTTTCTGACCCGACCTCCCAAAACCGAAACAAGTCCGATATTATTTTCAGTGAAACAGATTCAGCCCAGTCCTCCTGCACAGCTCTCATTACCGAGGCTTCTCCAGAAAGGTGTGAGGAGCTCTGATAAAGTGGAAAATATTAGGTGCCAGATTCTCCTTCCCAGAGGTGTTATATTTGCCACCCGGGGTTGCCCTGCATCTTTTAGCACTTTGGAGCAAATTTCTCTTGAGTTCCTTGCAGATATAACTTTAGACATGAAATTATCATCTTGCTCTTGGGACATTATCCCCAAACAAATTGCTGAAGGAGGTCATTGGTACCCCTGGCCCAAATATGTCTGATATCGTAAATAGGTCACTTACTACTGGTGCAGTCTCTTATTATAAAAATGATATTGTCTGACCTGTCCTGAAAAAAAGACAACCTGGATCCCCTTGAGTTCCTTGCAGACAGAAATTTTTCACATGAAATATTCATTTCCCTCCTGGGAAATTATCTGAAACAACCGGTCATTGGTACCACTGGTAGCACAATTATATTTATTCTTAAACATGTCTATTCTATAAATGTGTCTCTTGATTGTTTACCATTAGTTGTGTTTTTAATGATGTTGCCTTTTCTGGAAAGTAAATTGCACTAAAAAAGGTCAAGTGTCAATTTACTCTCAAGAATTACCAACTCAAAATACCGATCCAAATTCCTTCAGTCAAATTTAGAGAAGAAGGCCTTTTTTTCCAAGTAATATCTCTCAAAAATAGTATTCTTTGGAAACTTTCAGGCATGCTTTAGAGCCCTCCACAGCACAGAGACTACAATGCCGAGGATGACCTTCTCCTTGCTGCTGATGAAGGTGACGAGTCGATCTTGATCCTCCTAGATCTTTGCAGCTTTTCACAATGTTGACAAAGGTCTACTGTTTAATTGCCTGGAAAACTGAGTAGACAGTGCTCTGATTTCTCTGTTGTGCTATGTGATGCCACCTCTGTACCGTCCATTTATATCCTTCCGCACAGGCACATCATCTGAAACCGTAATATTTATTTTCACCGGTGTGATTCAGGCGGATATTCACGCCTGCAGCCCCGGTTGACTCCAGCACACCCTCGTCCTCAGATGCTGCCTTCTAGATTTTAAGTGCTGGATGTCCAAAAATGTCCTCTAACCAAACACAAAATAAGTCAGAGGTTGTTTTATTTGCCTCAACCCCAAACTCTGTGAACTCTGCACAAGTCAATATGGCTAAGATTCAGTCACCTGTAGCTCTAACCTCCTGCTCCTGCCTGAGTCAGAGTCTCCTATCCTGGTTGCAGCTCGTTCAAAAAGCAGCTGCAAGGCTCTTAACCAGATCGAGAGGACAGGATCAAATCACCTCCATTTTAGCAGCTCTACACTGGTAGACTGGTAGTTTTAGAACTGATAGAATTGATCGTAGTGTCTGGCCTCCAGCTGCATTACAGACCTCATAACACCTTATGAGCTGGAGCACAACTTGACAAAATGGACCGGCTGGAAAGGCAGATAAAATAACCCTCAAAAGGAGAATGCGACACACCATTGCCTGGTCTGTCTGGCACTATCAGTGACTGCTTTTACATGTCACATTTACACAAGAACTGCCTTAGAAGAGCAGAAAAAAAATCACAATTATTTTGAAGTCTGTATCAGACTGGGGCAGGGTTAGGGTGGGTTTTGCTGGTCTGGACTGTTTTGCGTGAGTGTGTAAACTTCACTTGGCGACGCTTTACTTTGAAGTGCGCTGTGATGCATTTAAAAAAAAAAAAAAAATCAGAAAATTACATATAATTTACCATCATGACATCATCCACACAGATGCAACATTAAATATTCAATCTCGTACATTTTTTATGTCCTAGGCATTATATAATTCATTGGCTTTAGTGATATTTTTTGCTTATAATGCCTTTTTTGATGCATTATTAGCCCCACCTCATCTGGTCACATGTGCTCCAGTGTTACATTCATTTGAAATAAGTTGCAGATTATTACACTACATACGGCGGTGATGCCAAACCACTGACCCAAAGAGCACCAGGAGCAAGGTGACGGCGGCCAGATTCTGCCGGTTTGTGAACGCTGGGATCTGGAAGGCTGCGATGACGCCGACAGTCAGAGCCACGGGGATCAGATAGATGACCTTGGGTGATAAAATAAGACAGGATGACGCAACAGAAACTCATCTGACTGTTAAATCAGTGATGGATCTACTGCATTAGATTGCTGTTAGATCTGACATTTTCACACAGAATCCTTAAATTCTTCACACATACAAAGACACAACTGCTAATACTAAACAGCCACTCTATGGAATATATTACTAGTTCCCTGCTGTGCACATACAGTCTGTACACAAACAGGAATGGTAAGCAGCTGTGGGCTCTGCAGGATTTGTTTTAAAGCATCTCAAAGCATTTTAATCAGAATCAGTGGTAAAAGGATTTTGGGTTTGAATTGGACTGAATTGGATGCGCTCAAACATGTTAACACATCACAGCCAAATTGGGAAAAAAAAGCAACTCTATTTGCTCAGAGCAGGTAAATAAAAAGGTGTAATTTTCTCTGAAGGATAAATAAAACGTAAAAATGGGCTGAGATGCTCTTAGGCGGCAGCTGATGCACTTGGCTGGACCATCAAAGTATAGCCTGTGTGTGAGAAACACTGTGTGTGACATGTAGCGTTTGCATATTCGTTGACTGAGGTTTGAGGATTTGACCGGGATTTGGCTCTTGATTAGGCCACTCCGAACGAGATGGGTGCAAAAAATATCATCAGTTTCTGCCATATTTTTGCTTTCATTGATATAAAACACACGGTTGTTCACTTGAGGCAATAAGAGGGAGGCTTCACCATGTCGTAGAGGAAGTTCACAGCCCAGTAGAAAGGCTCGCTGATGCCGGCGATGTGCTGGAGCCTCTTGGAGCCGCTGTGGTGCTCGCTGACCTCGTAGATGGCGAAGCTGGCCGTCGTGATGGCGTAGCCGGTCAGCACGCACAGGGCCACTAAGATCTGGATCATTCCCTGAACCCTGAGAGACAGCAGGTCAGATGTCAGACGTTAAGACACAGTTACAGATGAATCCACCAAAAACAGCAAACATACATCGCTGCCATCAGCTCGCTCATGTTCTCTGCCAGTGCATTTTTATTCATCAACATCCACTCAGTATTTGCCTATAACCATTAGTATTCATGGACTGTGAGCAAGTGGCCTTGTTTCCCTTCAGTTTTTCCTCATTTAGATAAGGCTGCGGTACAAATGTAGCTGTAGGTTCAGATCCAGGGACAATAAAGTGTCCAAAATAATCAATACACCCCGGTGCTCTTGGCGTCACTGTGAATGAGGCCGTCTGTTGTCATCCTTTAACCAAAAACAATAACCCATTCTCCAGTCCTCCTACGAACTGTCTCGTGTGTTTGTCTGCTGGGACCTGACTCATTTGAACTATTCAAGGGTCTCACAATAAACAGAATCCCATTAATAATAAATCGCTTTGTTAAAAGAAACGCTCTGAATGGCTCTGAATGGATAATAGCTGCTGAAGAAATTGATTGTTTCATGCAGAGTGGAGCACCGCACTGCTGTCGCTGTATTGTCTGTACGCCAGCTGATGCTGCTGTTAAAAAAGCTCCGGTAACGTAAAGCCCATTGATGGCATTTGGCGAGGAGCATCCTGCACTCTCGCCGCACTAGATACCTGACAGCCGGCCGAGCCCTTGATCCCCCTGTTTCTATTCAACTCTGTCCTTCTGAAGAAACCTCTCATCCAAAGTTTCTTCACCCGGGCGCCCCTGCCTGTTCATCACAAAGGATCTCCAGCCTCCTCGCTGAGACGCCTACCCTGCATGCTATTTGTTTTGCCTCTCTTCCCTTTGGCCGGGTCACAGCACCAGCGACCAAACGGAATAAGCTGGATGAGGATGAAAAACTGGATGAGGATGAAACGCGACTGGCAGAGCGACAGTGTGGGAGGGAGAGAGAATAGCAGAGAGAGACGTGTGGTGGGGGTTGCAGAGACGCTACAGAGGCTAGCCAGCAGCAGCCACTGAGCGGGCTTGTTATCTGTACGGCCACGATACCCGCTGAATTTGTCCCGTGGGCGACACTGATGCACTGTAAGGATGAGACGTTCGGATTAATAAGCCTGCCGGATCTTTTAATGCTGCTAAGGCCAAATCAGTGCAACAAAAAAAAACAGCCGGGACAAAGGCAGGGAGGGATTACAAACTTACCTTAGCGGGTTAATGGCACATGCTACACCTGCAGCAAAGTTAGGAGGAGATGGAGAAACCGAAGGCCGGCGAGTGCTCAGTGAGATGGTTAGTGCTAATAAGGCTCTGGGGAGGACCTTGGTGGGGCCACGGCCTCAGCTTGCCTCGCTCCCGGAATGATTTATTTGATTTGATAAGCTGGTATGCACGCAGGTTTGCATAGACTGTATGCACATACATGCACACGCACACACACACATGCGCGTCTTCAATCCCCAGTCTGGGTGTCTAACACAGCCTGCGGAGTATTTTAAACAGGCTCATTTGGGAAAGTGGGGTAGAATCAATCCACCTCTGTGCCACCTTCAGGGTAAACACCTATTATATCGGGCCCCTGATCAATAGTGCAAGCTCAGGAAAATCCATTTAGAAAATCAAATATGGGTAAATACTGCTGTCAGGTACCTCCCGCCCTAACTCTACCCCGGACTTTAACGAGCAGAATGGAAATGTCGGGGGGTCCTATAGCGTGGCTTGGGCTCGGCCAAACAACAGCCAATAACGTTCATCACGACTTTGATAACTCTGGCATATTTCCGCTGATTAGAATGCTAATGCGGATATGTTCGGCGGGCGCAGCCATTCGTATTGTTGGATGTTGAGAGTCACTTCCTTCTGCAGAGGAGAAAGCTGAAGAGTGGACTTACACTGCATCTTCGTTGTCCGCCCGGCCAAAGTACGGGTGACTGGAAACCGAAATTGCTGCAATTGAAACAAACAGGCAAATGTTAGATTATATTAAAAAAAAAAAAAAAAAAAAAACAGTATATTTATTATTTGTATATGTTAGTATTTTTAGCACAGGTCGTAGAAGATGTATAAGAACTCAATTACAACTGGAATTTTGTTTATTGCCGTCATGTTTCTCTATGCATTTCTGCAGAATCATCTAAAATGTAGGACTCCTGAGGTGTTTTTTGAGGGTCGATGCTTTGCCCAACAGCACTTCGGCAGCATGGGCAGTTGCTGCTAATGCTGCTGCTGCTGCTATTGGCTAAAGTGGAATATACAGGATTGTCTTTTCAGCTGTCAATCAGCCGCCGTGCCTCTGAGCCAATTAACGAGTGCATTAGTCTTGTGGGATCTCTGCTGACCCGGACCTGTTGAAGGTCCCGACACAGAGATGGAGAAGCTGGCCAGTAAACAGTGCGAGGGGCTTCACACCTGACAGATAAACCAGAAAAGCAATCTCCCCAGAGCCTCCCGCTACCCCCCCCCCCCCCCCCCCCCCCCCCCCCCCGCCCCTCTCTGCTCTGAGAGGCTGCAGGTAACATTTGAATGATTACACTCTACCCTCAAGCACTCTTATTGACTAGGGGGAAGAAATTGCTTGCTTGAGTGTGGCTGCGCCTCTGTGTGTGTGTGTGTGCGTGTGTCTGTGTGTGTGCGTGTGTGTGTGTGTGAGCATACGCGTCTGTGCATGTGTTTTTGGAGGCGTTTGTGCATGCCTTTCTATTTGCGTTTCACCTTTGACAAAAATGTGCAAATGAAAACAGCTGGATCCCTCTGAATATGGTCTGTTTGAATGGACTAATTTCTCAGCGGGGGGGCCAAAAAAACAAACCAAAACCAAAAAACAACAACAACAACAACAACAACAACAATGCACTAAAACTAATGAACTAAAACCACTAAAACTGAATTTGAGGCTTAAGTATATTTAACTGTATTCAGGATAATTTAAGGCCTTGAATTTAGATAATATAACTTAATGCATTGTGTGACTTTTCGGGAGCTGCAGACATGCTGTGTGTGTGTGTGTGTGTGTGTGTGTGTGTGTGTGTGTGTTCAGCATGTGTACTCTTGCCCGGAGGCAGACAGTCAGGCTGATCCTCGGTGCTGAAAACGTTCCCTTAGCATAGCTCCCCAGTCAGCGGGACTCATCTGTATTCAACATGCATAGTGATGCAAGTCTGAGGACACACAGCGCCCCCTGGCTGTAATCTACTGAAATCACCAATGAGTTTAAAAATAAATAAATAAATAAATATTTACAGCACCCTCCTTAAACTGAACTGCACCCCCTTTTGCACAGCCCCTTGTTTCAAAAATTTAAAAAAAAAAAAAAAATGCTCTCCTGCTTTTCATCCATCTCCTGTCCATTAATGAAGTGAACATGACTTTTTAGTAATACTACAAAAAAGACTTAAAATTGTATGTCAATGGCCACAACACAAAAGCCAAAGGAAAAAAAATATGGGCAAAAATGAGTCTAAATGTGCCCATTATTCATATCATTAAATTGCAAACAATCTCACAAAATGTGTTAAGAGCCACACACTCCATGCAGTGCAACACACTGACATTTTTATCTCATTGCCATGGATACAGGTACCGGGAACCAAAGCGTTTGTATTCATTACCAAACACAACGGCGCTGCTTGGTTTGCTGTACAGCATTGTTTCTGTTTGTTAGTCAGCTGTGACAGGGAGCTTATTTTTATTCACTTTAGTTGCTCTGGCAGCTTGATTCAGTTTCAATGTGACTTGACGCTGTCAGATTAATGACCAGCGGGTTTTGTTAATCCACTGATGGCTTACCAATAAAAAAAAAAAAAAAAAAAAAAGTGGTAAAGTTACATGGTATGGTAGTCAATTACTTTACATGATCATTTCAACCACATGTTCATTATATTCATCATTATTAATAGCAGCAATAGTAATTATAGTATAGTAAGAATAGCAATATTAGTAATAGTAGTAGTGTCTGACCTCAGTTGCCTGTGCCATTAATATCTGGGGGTCTAAAAAGCAATTATATATATTTCAGCAGTACAATTTTTTTCTTTAGTAGTAATTTTGAATCACTTTCAGACATATTGCATAATGTGGACCTGCCAAAGCAGATAAAAATCTTCCTCTAATGATCGCTGATGTTCTTTTTGTTGAGATAAATAAAGGGCCCGGCCATTATTGGAAGCTTTACTGTATTTAATGATTTAGCTTTGAAGTCAGGTTATTGAGTGTGATAACAAAAGTGCGTGTCTAAAAGCCCTTTAAATCCACGATGATGGACTTATTAAATGGGATTTTGTTTTAAAGATTGTTAGGTGGCGTAGGAATTGACAGCCAACTAAATCACATTAAGGTTATAATCTGAGCTCCATCCCGGGACAAATCTCCACATGAGCCCTGTGTTTCAATTCGATTTTTTTTTTACTCTATTGGTTTTTTTTTGGTTGCTGGCAGCTCACCATATTTCCGTGGATCTTTGTCTGCAGGTAGGCTGGAACGTAGGATAAAGTTGTTGAGGCTGTTTAAGTATGCTGGCATCGTGTGGTGGCCCTCAGGGTTGTACCAGACCTACAACCATGCACACACACGCGCCCACACGCACACACACACACACACACACACACACACACATATATAAACAAGCCCACAAGTTGTTACTTCTCAGCATATGCAAGCCTAACATCACTCCAATAAAACCCTTTCCCAGCATTTTGCAGCCAAGGCCTCGAAGACACAATAAATGCAGACATCATCATCCGAGGGCCGTTACAGACTAAAACAGTGGCACAAGCGCCGCAGTAAACCATATTAACGATGACATTGATGGCGTAACAATGCAGCTCCATCTGCGTGCCGGCGCCTCGCTGCATCCGCATCCGCAACAACTTCACTTAGGGTGTCACGCTTAAACTTTCAGCGACTCGGCTCGTGCGGCAATTAAAGCGATAACGAGACAGGCGGCGGGGGACGTTACCTTGGACAGGGTGCGGTTCTCGGGCACTTCTCTCAGGTCCATCCGCAATCCAGGAGGGAGCGGCTTGCCGAAATCGAATCCACCATACCTGGCAAGACAGGTCACACCGTTATCGATTGCCACTGACAAATTAACAAACAGTGCTACTAAGAAATTTAATGTGCCATACCCCGATTTCCTTTTTTTTTTCTAATCAAAGCAAACGTCTACATGGACATCATAAACACTGCAAGCACTGCACATTAACACTGTGAGCAACATTCATTCATTTCTTCTTTTATTTAATACTTGATTTGGATTTTATTGTATTTATTTTTTTCCTCTCTCTCTTCAATAAGTTTTTCATTTTATGCATTATACTTTTAGTCATGTACATTTGTGCTGTAAACCCTTCAGCCGTGACTGTAAAGCACTTTGGGTCAGCTCCTGTTGGTTTTCAATGCGCGTTATTAATAAAAGTGACTTGGCTTGACTTACAGAGCTGGTAACAACTGAACGACAGCCAATCACATTTCTTAGTTCCCACTCTGATGTGATTTTGTTTCTGCTGAATGCAAAACAAATGAAAAACCAGCCATTCAAAACTTTCCAAATTCCCTGCAAATTTTCTTTGTAAACTGTAATAAACATCTCAGACAAGATGCTTGGAGAGCAACTGCATCCATATTTTTTTTTTTTTTCTGCTCATTATTATTTATTGTGATCTAATTAGCACTGGCAAGGTAGCGATGTGAATTCATCAAAACTTTGTAATGCAGTGAAGAAAATACCAAAGCGGTGAAAAATACAAGATTTTACTGGCCAAAATTTTAGGTGCCTCTTGCACTTGAACATGGCAACAAATCAACCAAATATAAATGTGCAATAAATAAATAAATAAAGATAAAATATGCAGCCGATTATCTCGCTATTAGTATGTACAATATCATAGCGATTCTCTAGCCCCTTGTTTCCATATGTATCATTAATATAATAATGAATAATTAATATAACAATGAATATAACATAATAACCATCATTAATAAATGGCAAATTGATGGTTAATTAAACTTTAATTCATAATTATTTTACTTTTAACAAACACTCAAATGATAATTAATATTAACAATAACAGTAATGCTATAATTTATCTTATTTTATCCTAAGATGAATGTAAATGCAGTAAAAAGTGCAGTATTTTTGAAGTACGCAGCTGTGTTTTGTGAGATTAGTTACTTTGTGTATTTAGTTATTGTGTCGCTATATTTATATTTAGTTACTGTGTTGTTAGTTATTTAGTTACTGTGTATTAGTTAGTGTGTATGCATAGAGCATGACTAATAATTAGTAAATACTATTAATTATTATTTCATTGTTTCATTGCAGCTATTAACTACAGTTTAACTATCATTTTATGATTTATTAATGTTTATTATAAAGTATTATCCATTAGTTCACTTCATTTGCATACAGTGTTATGATAGCTGCATTTTTGTGCATCATGTTAATTAAGTGCATTGTGCTAATTCTGTGTATAAACTGGAATGACACTGCTTTGATTTTGTTTTATTTTTGTTTGTCACCTGTTTTATCGTATAATATGTTGTATATTCATTAGTGTACTCAGGTGTTCAGCTCTATTTATACATTTTTACGATATAAATCATTCCGTGAGCCATGTACCGTATCGGTGAAACAGACAGTCAAGTTGCTCACAGCATGAATGTAAGGTGAATCTTTGTTCTGGTATTATTTATTAAACGTAAACGCTCGTTGCATTTACCTGTTTCTGATAAAGTCGTTGGCCGTGGATATCAGGTAATACTCCACGTCGATGCCGCTCAGGTTGTAAACTGTCTGGGAGGAGGGGGACGTCTTGTGGGGCGGCTGGTAGCTGTTTTCATAACAAACCTGGAGGAGACACATGGTGCAAACTTAGCACGCGCTCTTCATTCTCACACACACACACACACACACACAAAATACAAATGCACTGAACATATGCAGACATATTTACACCCAGAAACGCGCCAAGAGACACATCACATGAATACATATGCACATAACCTGTCCTTCACACACAGACTTTCACACTCACACTCACACACACACACACACACACACACACACATGCACAGTCCTCTCAGTGACCCGTTATCACCTGTTCCTGATGGGAGCATTTGCAGTCACGGAACGGCTGAGAGCTGTTCCCGGTGGACCTCCAGGTGTCGGAGCTTCTCCTGCACAGCCTTAAAAAAAAACAGAAACACTGACAAGGTGAAACACAGGCCCAATGAAATGACATCTGTTGACATCACTTGGCACATACCGGAATACATGATGACACTGAATTAATGTTGACTTCATAAAATTTGAAAAACTGTGCAAATGTAAGGCCAAAATAAATGTTTAGCCGATGTCGAGCCCTTTTTTTTTTTTTTTTTTTTTTTTTAAAGTTCAGTTCAGGTCGGTCTTTATTTATTTTGCCAGGGGCAAATTGGCTGCAGCCACAGACTCCAGAGATCTAGAGAAAAAAACATGCCAAAAACACCACACACAGCCCATTATTTAACATTTATAAGAAGCACACTCAAAACACACACACACATGCATGACATAAATTCCAAAGTGGGAAGGATTCCCGGTTGTCACGACCTCGGTTTGAGTCAAGCAGGCTGATAGCAGAGGGAATAAATGCATGTGTATATCTGTTTGTCCAGAGCTTAAGAAGTCTGAAACCAGAGGGGGAAACTCATGATGCAAAGGCGCTGATATCAGTTTTTTCATATCATTTTTTTTTTCACTGTGTGGTAATATTGTGAAAACTGTGCGCTTGTTTGAGTCGGTGTTGAACGCGGCGTCTCTTGCACATCATCGTCTATCAACCGCCTGCTGGGACCCCCCATTCCTCCGTTAGTGTAAGCATAAACAGGGCAATAACTGTGACCTGCAGAGTGGATCATATATCTCCATTTACCGACATATAAACCACCATGACATAGCAGGTTATGTATCGTCAAGGCGTTTGGCACTCATGCAGCGATTGTGAAGCGATGATGCAGGCTCTTCTGCACCACTCCATCACTCTCCCTCTCTCTTTCTTCCTCCCCGTTCCTCTCTTCTTCTACGTCTTTTTAAATTTTTTTTTTTTTTTGGTTGGGAATTTTAAACTGCCTCTGAGGTCTGGTTCATGAGTGCCAACATTGATTTGAGTGCCTGCAAGGGGCAAATCTCTCCTATAAACACAGGGTGTTTATGGAATACAAATGATGTTCACATCGCAGAGCCCGCTCCAGGCTTTCAGCCACATACATTGAGCCAAGCAGCGAGAAAATAGAGAGGAAGGATATCAGAAAGCGGGAGGGGGGGGTTGAGGGGAGGGGAAGGGGGGTGTTGGTATTGGAAAGAGACAGACTAGTAAAATGAAACAAGGTGAGAAAAGAGGCAGGGGAGGAATGACAATGAGTGAAATATGAGAGCAGCCTTGGCAAAACAGGAAGCTTCCAGCATTATTATGCATTGGAATATAGCTCTTGAGCACGGGTGCCTATCACTGACAGATCTATCATTTTCAGAGACGGACAGTTGGCATTTGAGGAGAGTTTACGTACGGGTTATCGGGCTTGTCGAGGCAGGCGTTATCAATCCCAGGGAATGACATCATGGTGTCGACCAGCCGGCTGGAGTTTGGGTTCTGGCTGCTGTGGGGCCGGAAAAACAAACAGTTGGTCTCGCTTCAAATGCAGTAATAAGGGTTTAATGAAGTAGGCCTTAATCAAAACTGAGACAGAAAAGGCTATTCCATCAATACAAGACTGTAGCGTGGCATCTGAGACGGGCTTTCATCTTCAAATCGATTGAGAGAGATGTGCTGGTATGTGACAGCTTAATAGACTGCGGGGTGGGGGCTCGTGTTGTGTCTAATGAATATACTGAACATCAGACAGACTGGATGCATATGCGGGCTCGTCCTCACACTTCTGTGTCTGTTAGGAGGTTACATACCAACATATTTACATCTGAATGGGACCTGCATCTTCACAAGTCATGCAGTCTCATATTCAGCATTAAAATCCTGCTTTTCTGTAAACATATGGGTGAAAAAAATCAGCCAGTGGGTTGAGATGATCCCACTCACTTGGTTTAGGATTTTTTTTTTCTGAGGAAACGTATAAATATGATGAAACAAGGCAGATCAGCTCACTAGAATAAATAAAAAGGACACTTGATTTGAGAAAATTCTGCAAACAAGCTGGTGTGCACTGGAAACAAGTGGGATTATCAGACGTGTTTGAAGAAAAACAAGATGTCAACACTGAATATGAGACTAAACGACTTGTTAAGATGGAGATGTTTGGCAGTGTAGAGCAGTGATAAAAACAGCAGGCACATCTAGCAAACGTTTCTTGGGTAAATTGAGATTAGCTAGGAAACATGGATAGATGGACAGACAGACAGACAAACAGACAGAAAGACAGTTTCAATCTACAAGTAATAAGTTTTCTCGGCTTTCGCCTGTGCATATCTGGCTTCCCATTATTGATTTATTCAAATCAATCTCAGGAGGGGGTTTAAGGAAGAATTAGAATTCAAGGTCGACATTTATCAAGGTTCTCTGAGTAGGACAGCTGATTTAAGATCGGTTTACCATCTCAGGTCATTGGCAATGAAATGACCATGGGGACCCAATCAGTGGCTCTAATTTAACGCTCTCCCTGTGAGAAGTTGAGCAGATAAATGGAGAGTCAGGGCATTTTATTAGCCATTTTCCATGAGTGGATTTCCCCGAATACTCTGCCCTGCCCCCACAACAACACACACACACACATAAATATCCACTGAGGGCATTACATGTGCATTTTCCACCAGGCAAATCAGAGAGCACCATATGCACTGCATGTAATACTCCATATTAACAGTCTTCGACCCTTGTACTACCTAAAAAAATCGGAGACATAACATCTAACCCTCACAAAAAAAAAAGAAAAAAATTAAATCTCTTTTGTAAATCAAGCTGGAGAGGACACTGGAGAGAGACCGCACTGTCTTTGATATGGATCGGCTCCTCAGCGTTTTCTCCCTCGCTACATATCCCCCTGATCAAAGAACGGCACATCTCAAGAATCGAGACATCTCTCGGCCTCCCGACACTCTTAATCTCCCCGACTTTGATCTCGCATCTCAGCTGTCTTCATCACAATCATCTCTCTTTCTCACATGCCCCCTCCCTCGCCTCCGGGCTCACCTGCCCTTCAACAAACTACAGCCTCAACTTCATTTTACACCAAATAAAACGTTCCCCTGCACTAATGATGTAGGCACCCCTTGGGCACATCAGTAACAAGATGTGTCATCCCGTCAAAATTGGACTGGGTGTAGCAAGTATGGCCTTTCAAAGTTTGAAAATTCGACCTTCAATTACACCCGTCCGTCAGTCATAACAAACTGCACCGGTTCGCTCAGATGAGGATCAAGACCTGCATTTTCCTGCATTGTTCTTACCTGGCCAAACAACACAGCCGTAAATGTTTCAGAGGTCCAATAAAGCACATTCAAACAAACATGGTGTCAACGCACTACCTTGTTTCCCACCACATGACATGTTTGTCCAAAATGCCACCACTCTGACAAGCCATAACTTGATTTGTAGGGATGCATGATGTCGAATATTATCCAATATCTGATTTTTATGAACTCTTTTAGCCGATTGCCGATATCTATACATATTGTTTTCTACCCAACCTGCAGAAAACATCAAGTCTCTCCTGTAGTGCACAACATATTAGTATGCACGCTCTTATTGTGAAGGTCCACTGGCAGATGCAGACATAAAACACAATGCTTTTCAAAAGGCACACACTGACTGGGCAAAATAAGAAAACCACTTCAACTGAGGTTATGTAAAACATGCCATATTCATTTTTATGTAACATTTTCTTTCAAACAAAACATTAAATTTCATCCCACCTCATCCTACTCAATTCAGTTACTTAGTTCAACTTACTTAAATCACATATTGCCATGTAATACTGCCAGAAATTTCCATCTCAGGCCAAGATTGATATTTCATTTTCAACCCAATAACAGCCAATACCAATTAAGTGCCAATATTATTGTACATCCCTATTAATTTTTACAATTAAAAATCTAATTATTATGACTTAAAATGCAATTCAGACTATTCAGAATGAGACTTAAAGACAGAATGATGATCCATTTAATTTGTAACATATGACTAGTAAAAATGACATGATGGATATGCCACCCTGGCAGTGTAATTTTTGTATGGATATAACAGCATTGTAGATATCTTAGGAGTTTTCACAAGTAAAAGCTGAATAATGACTTGAGTCTGACCTGAAGAAGGAGTAGCTGGGTCCGATGTTGTAGAGCGCCGGGCTGAGCTGCATCTCGGGATAGTGCCGCAGGTCGCTCTTGATGGAGCCCAGGCCCATGGCGAACACCACGAACAGGACGGGCAGCAGCACCTGGGACACCAGGCCCTTCCAGTCCCTGCGGCTGTGGTGGAACCTCTTGACCAGGACGGCCGTCAGCTGCTGCCAGGCCAGAGCCACGCCGCGCACCGTGGACGAGCCGGTGAGCTCTGAGGCACAGCGGAGAGGCGTCGCAGGGGAAGATTAGTCAGCAACATATTTATTCAGCGGGTTTTTGTGATGATCCATCTATCTGCAGCACTCTCTAGGCTTGTGGCAATATCTGATCATGTCGAGTATTTTGATAACCTCAGCCAAAAATATCTAACCCCCAAGAGTAACTGCTTTAACTTCTAACTGATTTTTTTAAAAAATAAATTTAAAAATAAATTCACACATACATTTTTTTTTTTACACTGTTGGCACTGCAGCTAGTGGTAAGTTGCCTATATAATATTTGAACAAATGTGCATTAATTGTTATGGCATGGATGGGTAATTTTCATTACAAATACAACAGTTTTGATTAATGTACAATAAATGTACATGAATTAACTGGATTTAAATTAATTTATTTTATCCGATAACATAAAATAAAAATAAAATAAAATAAAATATATATGGATATGTTTTTTTTGTTTTTTTTTTCACATTTTGGGTGCATGTTGGGTGAACCATAACCATTCACCCATCAAAAAATCATAATATTGATTACTGTAATATTTTGATGAGACAGTATTGTGATATTAAATTTGGGATACTGTTCTTTGTGATATTAAATTTGGGATACTGTTCTTGTGCTGTCATACACTGACACACACAAGCGGCTAACGGGTGATATAACATCTGCCAAGTGCGCGAGGCGGTGAGGTGGCGATGAAATGAGCTTCTGGTGGAAAATCCATCATGGTGAACTCAGGTGTCCCCAGCGGTAAAGGTGCAGCTAGGTCAGCTGTATTTTTTTCCTTATTCTTTGTTTGAAATCCAATTATCTTTAACAAAGTGAGTGCTAGTCTCCCTGAGGCCCACGTTAAAAAAAAAAAAAAAAAAAAAAAAAACACTACAATTTAAAAAACACAAAATATAATACAACACAAGAGTGATCATCAAAAATCAGATCATACATCAAAGAGCAAGCCAAGCTGACCATCAGAAAATGATAGAAAGAAAACTGGATAAATAAAATAAAAGAAAATTAAACAAGTGTACTGAGTTTTGAGACAATCACCGTGGGGTTTTCAAGCTTAAAACATTTGTTATTGTATTTTAGCACCACAACACGGTGGATTGAGGTCATTTTATGTCATTTTTATTGACATTTAATTTTGGATTTGGAATGTGGCAAGCCATCACTATTATCTCTCATTTTGCAATTGCAACGGAAAAAAAAGTGTTGGAAAGAAGGAAAACAATAATAAACAAGCGCAAAACAATTTTGGGCCTCAGAATAATGATGACCATCGCTGAATGCTAATGCCGGTGTGACCGCACATCCTGCGAGCACGCATGCTGCATACATCAATTTGATTTAATGGAAATTTATTTCTTAATTAACTACGGCATATGAACATGCAACAATGCTCGAGTCAATGCTCAGTCAATGGCAGGGATGCAAAAGGTCCTTCTACTTTTTCATATAAGATATAGACTATTTCATGAGCAGGGAGCAAGAGGAAAGTGAGGATGCAGCGAGGAAGAGAGCAATATGTTGGCAAGGAGGAGCCAAATAAGCACATCACAGGGCGAACCGACGCATGAAGGAGGAAGACTCACTGATCTTGTCGAGGCTGGGGAAGTTTCCTGCGAGCTCCTCGGGGAAGCTGTCGATGGATCCAGAATCAGAAACGGTCTCTGAGATGGACAGGGGTGCATCCTCAGCCGCAGACTCCGTGTTGTCATGAGTCAGCTGGAGGAAAACCTACAGAGAAGACAGCACAGGGTTTGTGTTGTCATCTGTGCACATCATCAAGTCAAATCTGTTTTTTTTGTTTGTTTGTTTGTTTCTGGCTTGTGAGGATGCTTACATGGTGTTTTTTTTAAATGCATTTAATGCTCATTTTCACCTTGTGGGAGGTTGTGTTCTGTTTGTTAGCAAGATCGCTCAACAGACAGGCTCTTGGCACAAGTCTCAGCTGATTAGATTATGGTTGTGATCCAGATTTTGGCAATTTTCGACGCACAGCTCACTCCCCTGCCGCTCGGCCGGCCCGGAAGGGGCTCCCCTCTCTGTGTGGGATCCTTCCAAAGATTTCCTCCTGCTCGCTTTTGGGTTTATTAGGCAGTTTTTTTCTCTCTCTCTCTATGAGTGTTCAGGTCAGGAGGTGTTGTTTTGTTTTCTTTAAACCGTGGGCCCGTGCAGCCCTCAGAGACTGTAAACAGTGATTAATGACTAGAACGTGAACTGAACTTGAACTTGAAAACTGGACTGGTGGAGTTAACTTTTATGCAGCGTTCATGTGTCACTGGGAAAAGTCCGACATGTGGAATTTCAAAGTAAAGCCGCTAAACAGAAGTCTATTCATGTGCCAGAATCCAGAGGACAAACGATTGATAAATATAAAGCGTAGTGGAGGCTGAAGCTTTGCAGGGTGGATCACTGTTCTTGGGCCCTGAATGTGCTGTCATTGTGTTCAAGTGTTTGAATGTGTCTGCGTCTCAGTTGGTGTCTAGAGATATTTTCATGTGTTTTTTTGTGCATGTCACACTGCAAAAACTCAAAATCTTACCAAGATTATTTGTCTTATTTCAAGTCAAAAATGTCTTCTTACTAGTCAAAATATCTCATTACACTTAAAATAAGACATGATCACCTCAAAAGTAACTTGTTTTTAGACAATTGTCTCTTGTTTCAAGTGAAAATTTGCTTGAAAGTGAATATTTGCTTGTTTCATTGTCTAAAAACAAGTTACTTTTGAGGTGATCATGTCTTATTTTAAGTGCAATGAGATATTTTGACTAGAAATAAGACATTTTTGACTTGAAATAAGACAAATAATCTTGGTAAGATTTTGCGTTTTTGCAGTGCAGTATTCTAGCATCCTGCATACGTGTGCTTGTTTGTGTGTGTGTGTGTGTGTGTGCGTGTGCATGTGTGTGTATACCTCCTCCAGCGTGGTGTCAGAGATGCCGTAGCAGCCCAGCTGCAGGGCGTCCAGGTTGGCATCCAGGGCGGTGAGGAGCGAGCGGTAGGCCGAGGCGTTGAAGGAGGTGAAGGGGGGCAGAGCGAAGACCAGGTCGCCCCCCTGAGACTCCTTCAGCCTGGCCTCGGGGACGTGAGCCTGGATGAAGGTCTTGAGCTCGGCGTTGTCAAGCCTTTCCCCGGAGTCGGCGCTCTGGAGCTGAGAGAGGAGAACAGGCGCTTCATTTTCAGGAAATGCACGAGGTTTTTCAGAGACTGGCTTGTTGGTCGCCACAGAAATCAACATTATCATTGTGTCCTTGGTGGATTATTTATTTATACTCATTTTTGCATTCAGTCATTCATGATAGTAATTTACTGTTTTGTTTGCTGTTGCTCCATAGGTCCATATTTATGTTTACATTAACACTGATTCAATATAGCTGATGTGGCCAGGTTTACTTTTTCTATCTTTTTCAGATCAGCTGTTCCAATCAAACTCAGATCACGTTGCAGTCGAACATTCTCCCATCACCCATCACCTTCACTTCCCTGCTGGTTCAAACAGTTATTTTATCATATTTCATGGAAATTTTTACCAATCTCCGACTCAAAACTGCAAGACTTGACCGTGATTAGAGATAACTTTACAGTCTAACCCGACCGCTAGCCGTCCCGTTTGAAAGCTGCTCACGGGAAACAGACGGGCTTCACACACCTGACAACACACTCCCACACACCACGACACACCGGCTTACGTACGCATCAAACACACACTAACATGGGATTACTGCATTTGGATAAAACCCATGATTCATTTATACATGGATAGGTCTCATATATGTCATATTGTCTTTAACTTTCTCATTTCACTCATCTCCTCACTTTGGAGATAACGCTAATGCCTTCGATGTCTATGTCTCTTTTTGGTGATGCGTTCCTTGGCGAGAATTTTGATGGATTACAAGCAGATTATAAGCCCATTAGAGGCGTAGATGAATTTTATTACGAGATAATCATCGGGCGAGATGCACATCAGAACATGACATCAAATTTAATGTCATGTTCTTAACTACACAGTTGGTCCATAAACCATTCACCCCCTTCTTTTTTTTTTTTTTTTTTTTCTTTTTTCAGATTTTGGTCATTATATCATGTTCTGGTGGTAAAAATGTCCACCGGGTTCTCACAATGTGCCGCTCTCAACGGGCATATCAGGTTTTATATCGCCTTACATTCACCAGTTCAAGTAAAACAGTTTTTTTTTTTTTTTTTAAATAAAAAAAAGAAAAAAGAAACACTCCTACAAATGCTTGTCTCTCGAAATGAGAAGAAAGCAAAGAATGCTCCTAACAGTTTGTTTAGGCTGCAGGTAGATGGAATGGAAACTTTGATGAAACGCTCTCTGTCAGAGGTGCTGTCAGGCGGGTGCGCGGCGCCCTGGGTAAACACTGTCAGCGTGACGGGGCGCCGGGAGGCGGCGGCGTACCTTCTTGGTGAGCGTCAGGTTGTAGCCCTGACCCAGCTTGTCTTTCAGGTGGAAGGGCGAGCCGCAGCATTTTAACCCTCCTCGCTCCAGGAAGGCGATGCGGTCGCTCAGCACCTCGGCCTCGTCCAGGTGGTGGGTGGACATGATGATGGTACGGCCTGAAGGACACACACACACACACACACACACACACACACACACACACACACATCTGTGTTACTACACTTGCAAAGGAGTTTCCACTGACTCTGTCACCCCAGAGGATGGTGGTATGAGAACAGACATGGTTTGAGATGATATATTGATCACAGATATTGTATTGTGGTGAGTGTTTTCCTGGTTTTAAGAGCTGCATTTTTAAAGGAGTGCAGTTTTCTGAGCTTATCATACTGCTCTGTTAGCAAAAATCTTGTGGGTAAATATCTTACAGAAGCACAAATAGTCATTCCTGAAATATTGTCACAATATAAATATCGAAGCGTTCGGTTTAGAAAAGATATTGTGATATTTGATTTGTCCGATTGACTAACTAATTTTGGATTAAGGATTATATTAATGAATTATATGTGTGTAATTCATGTATTTACAGTGCTGTTGTCATGTTAGGAATAAAAGAGAAAAGGCGTTGATCGGCCGAGTTCGTCATGTTGATCGGCTCAGAGGAGAAGGAGCTGTGGATGTTAATCTGAAAGCACTTTACAGATTCAAAGCTGGGGGTCATTTCTCATGTTGGAGGCTAAAAATGGCCGTGAGAGGTAAATTCAGGGTGAACTCACAGCGTCTCATTCAGGCTAGAGGAGATCATTTTCTCTGTTGTAGCCTCACTTTGTGATCCAGGCTGATACGATGGGTGTATTTTCTCATTAAAATCGCGCTTTAATCCCAACTCTCAACACTGCACGCCTAACTTTAGCTCTTACCCGAACCCAGGGGCTGCAGGTTTTCATTCCAACCAAAAACTCCACCAGGTGATTTCACTGATTAGTTCCTCGTCTCTGCTTGAAAAGTGAGGTGATCAGTAAAATCACCTGGAATGAAAATGTGCAAACTCTCGGCTCTCCATGGCACATGGTTGCATAATGCGACCCTAACGAGATGCTAAATCTGTTCTTGACGTGTGTGCAGCAAACTGTCTTTTTGATCAGTCCTGTCACCTGGCAACATTTAGAAAATATTTACACTTAGTTACCAAGAACTTGCAGCATGATCCACTTTCTTTGATTTGGTCTGAATCCAAAAATGAACTGTGAACTAATCCCTTGTAGAAGTGAGGACCTGCAAAAATGTCCTCACTTCAGAGGATTTAAATTACATTCCTGTTCTTGTGAGGACATTTGTTTTTCATCGGTGTATAAAAGACAGATACAAGACACACATGCACGCACACACACACACACACACACACACACACACACACACAGGCCTAAAGTAAAACGGGAATTTACAAAGACAAAACCCAACGCAAAAGAGCAGGCAAGCGATGTCATGCACATACACGGGCAACATCAGAGAGACAGACGGAGACAGGAAGCCACACACAAGTTCATTTTGCAGCTCAATTCCCTCGGCATCAAACTCCCGCTAACGCCTGAGACAGGGCCAATTAAACAGGAGATTTTCCGCAGCTACAAAATGCATGACAGCTAGCAGTCGCTCTGGCGCTGGCACCGCCGCCGCCGCCGTGGCAGTTTTCCATCCTATCTGTTTCACAGCCGCCCAGCGAGCACCTGCAGAAAAATCTATTTCTATTTCTAAATCTATTTCTGCTTAATTATATGCTAAATTGAAAGTCGGAGGCCTGATAAGGGGAGAGTCCTACAGGGCTGGCTCCAGGTTCACACTGCTGCTGCTCCTCTGCTCTGCTCCTTCTTAGGAAACAGGGAGGGGGGGGGGTTCTTCAGCGCGAGCCACAGAGAGCGATTTGTCTAAGAATTTTATGTGAAACTTATCCCATCCTTTTAAGAGTTATCAGACGACTCAAAGTTGGCCTGGCGTGTGCCTCTGTGTGTGTGTTAGGTGTCAGCGTCAGTGTGAGCATTCGAGCTGGACTGATACATACAGGTTTGCAGGTGTTGTCCCTTTTTATTTATTTTATTTATTTATTTATTTATTGTTTTTTTATGTATTCAAGGACTGTCTTATTGGCTATAACTGAAGCTGAGATGTTTTCCTATTGGATGAACATGCAAATATGCAGGTCAAAATCCAATTGATGGTTGATGTGAAATTATCTTGTCACTGGATAGTATTTTTATTTATTTATTTATTTATTTATTTTTTGGTCATTTGTATGGGTTTTTAACTGAGATGTATGGGGAATACAATACATTTCTGGATAGGTTTAGTGCTACATTAGTTACATGCTGACAAGAACAATTTTTTTTTTTTTTTTTTTTTTTTTCTTTTTACATTTTTACATTGGTTAAGGTTCGGATTATGCATAAGTTGGTTATGGCTGATATTCAACAAAAGGCTGTAGAGAATGAATGTAAGTCAATTAAAAATCCCAGCACTGTCCTAGGGGAAAAAAACAACTAAGTCTGCATCCGTATTCATGTTGAATCCGAGCCTGTTCATTTGTGCTCTAGAGCGAAACCACCATGAAGCGATCAGAAAATAAACGCTCCTATGATTCAACGCTCTGTTCTCGCTACCGCCACTCCCTCTCTTCATTCACTCTCTGGCTCACTCGACCACTGCTGCTCTCTCTCTCTCTCTCTCTCTCTCTCTCTCTCTCCCTCTCTCTCACCATATAAAGAAATCAAAGTAGGAAAAACTTTGGAAACCAAGCATTTAGATCATTAGTGAGTACAAAGTAAATGTGGGCTCAAATCAATGGGAACGATTTTCATAGTGTGTGGACATATCTGTGTGTGTATATAAGTGTGTGTGTGTGCGCGTGTAAATCACCTTTCTTGTGCTGGATGACAATGTCCCAGATGCTGCGTCTGGAGCAGGGATCCACTCCTGTGGTGGGCTCGTCCAGGACCACCAGACGTGAGCCGCCGATGAAGGCGATGGAGATTGACAGCTTCCTCTTCATGCCGCCCGACAGCGTGCCCACCCGCTTGTGTCTGTGGGCGTACATGCCCGTCTCCTGTAGGATCCTAGGAGTAACACAAAAATGGATGACGTGAGGATCGAAAAACCATTTCACTGGGAGTTTTAACACATTTATCACTCGTTACAATTCAATTTCAAAGTCATATTTTCATCTCCTCCACCAGTGGCCCAGCAGGGGTTTTTAAACCAGTGCTTAACCCAGGAACCAGGTGAGAAGTGCAGTCTCTTGCATTCAGACCCAGGTTTATCATTGCCTCTCATCATGCAGAATCCCTGCTGAAGTAATCACGTGACTGAGCTGGGGTCTCAACCCATCACTTAATGATGCCATGAGGAGAAAAACTAAGTTTTCCAGTTGTTAAATGATGCAGCTTACTCTAAGGTTATTCCAGGAGATGCTACCATCCAAATAAACAAACACAAATCCTGAAAAAAAAAAAAAAAATGCCCGTGCAAGATTTAGGCTCAAAACAGCCTCACGTTATTGTTCTTAATTCTTCATATGAGCACTCGGTGAACTGTGGTATGCTAAACCTGCACTCAAGAGCCCTAAAACGTTGACTGATATCTTTTACACCTCTTAAGATGCTGCATAAGACGCTCGTTTCCAGGATAACATGCGCAACAATTATTCTGTTCCTACCACAGACTGGAATGCTACCACCAAGGCCCCGGTGATGCCTGTAAATTAGAGCCAGCAGGGTCATAAAAATCTGTTTGACTACAACCATATTTCAGCATTGCTTATTTGTTTTTTTATTGCCCCCTATGTAACCAGTCACTGTCGCTGAGCACTTGGCTACCATTCGCTGTTCAACTCACATAACCTCGGCCCATATTTCCTTTTTATGGCAGGAACACGTCATGAGCTGAGCTAGGGTTACAGTTTCATGGCGCTTTAAAATACCGGTTGTATCACAGCATTATTACAGGCTTAATGGCATTGCTTCACCATGCATAATCCTGAGACTCATCTAACCTCTGACATCATCTCAGGCTGCATTTGGACATACTGAATAAGACCGAACCGAACTGCATCGATGGAAACTCACTTGCGGATTTGCTCGTGCAGTTCCCTGCGCGACCAGTGGGGGGCCTTGATCTGGCCGTACAGCAGCAGGTGCTCCTTGGTGGTCATGTGGTCAAAGTGGACGTCGTACTGCATGCAGACGCCCAGCTCTTTGCGGACGTCGTCAATGTTGGTCTGCATGTCTCTGCCGTAAACCTCGATGGTGCCCGAAGACGGAGCGAAAAGCCCCGTGAGGAGGGACCTGCGCACGTTCATCAGAGAGAAAATCAATACATTCACCTGAATTAACTAATAATAATCATACTTTAGTTTTTGCATATTTTCACCCACTTAATGCACTGCAGGCATACTTTGCATTACTACGAACCATTTTCTCATACCAAACATTTTTGGATTACTAAATATTTATTTGATTTCGTGATCTTTTCTTTAAGTCTGCTTAATGTTAAAAAGCCACGAACAATCTTTTCCTCAAGGATGCATATTCTGTCGTGTGGGTGTCTCTGCACTCAAACCATTTCTAAGTCTGATGCAGAAGAATGGCGCATCCGTGTGCTGCTGGATAAATCAGAGAAATGATGTTCCTACTTGGTAGTTAGCCAGAGAACTGTATCTATCATCACTTTCTAAGGCAAACAGAAGCCGAAACCACTTCATCCTTTTCATGATGTCCATGTCTGCTCGTCGTTTGTCTTCTGGGTTTGATTTTCTGACAAAATCTCAACTTGAATGATAAGTTTTTTTAGGCATCCGGATGCTGGAACCCTCCACAAGCATGTGAACACATCAGAACATGGTGATTTTTAAAATAATTTTAGAAATTACATTGATTTACAAAGCAACAATAAAATATCTGTCAAAAATAAACCCAGGCAGGATGCTCACAGCTCCAAATTACCCGTTTCAAACAAGTTTCAAGATTTGGCAAGTTGTGTTTTTTGGATCAGACTGAAATGAAATGGAGTTTGGCAGCCCCTGCTAGCACTTTCCTCTCACATGATTGTTCGGTGGTCACAGAAATGCTGTTGGACAGCGAGGTGCTGACTTTTGCACAACTCATTTCTGGTTTCTTGGAGGAATTAAGGCTTTTTGCTCCTGTTGCACCCTTTACAATCCAATCTGGGTAAGAAAATCTGCGAAACACCTCAGAAAATGTAAATGCCCACTGACCGTGCATTCGCTGTCAGACCTGAGAACACAACAATCTACCTGTCAGCTGCAGATCCTACGTAAAAATAAGCCGGATGTGCTTCTGCAAATGCTCACAATGCATTGGTATCCCCTATTTCAAAAGACCTGAGGAACCCTGCTGAGAAGGTGGAAAGAAAAAGCGGGTGGGAGTCACTGATCCATACATGGTGGTGGTCTTTCCGGCTCCGTTGTGGCCCAGCAGTGATGTGACGTGACCCTCGTAGAAGGAGACGTTGAGGTTCTGAATGGCCGCCCGATCGCCGTATGTCTTGGTGAGGCCATGGAGGGCGACGCCCACCGGGATCCCTGAGAAGTCCTCGCTGTCCTGGGAAGAGAGGGTGCTGTGGCCTGGAGATTATAAAAAAAAAAGAAGAAGAAGAAGAAAAGAAAAAAGATAGAGACAGAAACAAGAAAAACAGTCCATCAGACGAACAGGGGAAGGGAACAGGGAGGAAAGTGAGAGGGAAAAAGAAATGCAGTGAGTCGGAACAGGGGGGAAAAAAACACAGACAGAGAGCATAAAAGCAAAGACATGATGTTCTTGCTTCAAAACACACAACAACAGAGGAGACAGCACCGCTTATTTTCATCCGCCGCTGGAGAAGTTGTCTTTTTTTTTTGGTGTACCTTTTCCCTTGTCGTCGGAGAAGACGGGCTGGTTTTTCTGCATGATGTTGGTGAAGAGGAGGCCTTTGCCCACCTGGCTGGGTGCCTTACTGAAGCAGCAGCAAAAGTCTGCCCAGAAGGACGGTTTGAATGGGAAGTACCACGGGGCTGGGATGCCATATTTTCCTGAAAGGCACAAACACAACCAAAGACTGTAGTCACAATGCTGGCTGAAACTGCCTTTGAACATAAGCTTACACTGCAATGCAAGGACTAGGGACACCCCAACATTTTTTCAGTCCTGATAATTAATACAAACATACAAACATACACATATAGGTGCCAAAATGAGGAAAATCCTGACATGTCACTCTGGGTGTTTCATATCAGATATTAGTCTCTAAAATCTATTATACAGATCGAATAGGTAACACTGGTTCACTCTTAGCACGTGCGGTGTTGTTAGAAACGTAGCACAGATGCAAACGCTTCAACTTTATTCAAAAACCGAGCAGCAAACATGGAAACCCTCCAAGAATGACTCACTCCCCCCGCTGGTTCAGTCACCTGGTTTTGACGTGTAATTGGGTTAATCAGCGTAATTTTTTAAAAGCCACAATGCGGTGTTGAGATGCACCGTTTATCCAAATTATCCTCAGAGAAACAGTTTGTGCATGGCAGAGAGATTAGCAAACAGACAGAGGGCACCCCATAGTCCCGCTGCCTTGTTTTACTATGAGGAACAACCACCATCTACATTTTGGAGAGTGGGAGCATTAGCCTTAAAGGGGGCCTCCGACATAGACAGTGCCCTTTTTTCAATAAATATAGTAATTCCTGTGTGTGTAAAGCCTGCCCTGTCAAACAGATAACACACCATTGCATCCTTCCTATTATTCTTCACTAGAAAAAAAACATTGATCTAATGTGACTGAGCTGGTCAAAACAACTGAATAACTTCCATGAAAATTAGTCAAATCTGTGGTTTCTTCAAGGAATATGAATATATGAATTGTGTATGATTATGAATGGCAAGGCTGGGGTGGAAATGCAGCATTTGCGGGTGGGGTGCCCCTTTTTTGGCTTGAGCCCCCGGCCCCCCAAAACCTCTGTGCACACCCCTGTGTAAAACTATTGAATGAGATGTTATGTTTGTACTTTATTACTTTGCTATGTCGCCACGATAATGCCCCTTTTTTTAAGCAGCAAACTAAAGCAAGCTTGAGATTTTCAAAATCCAAGGTGTCTTCAGCAGCACAGACATTATTTTTAGGGCATTTTCACATCTCGCACTTTTCATACCTCACATATTTTTACTTGTGAGTTTCAGAGCTTTTAAGAATCCAGCGATCACGCGTGAGGTGAAAATGTGTCTGGCACCGAGCTGCGCGGCACGGTTCCTAGTGGCCCTCCAAACGTCGAGATTAAAAACACGAGGTGATCGGCGCTTCGCCATCGGGCCTCCTCGACTGTCAATCAAACCGTCTGCGGAGCTGCTGAATCGGCATTATCCTTGAAATCAGTTCTTATAAGTCATTTTTATGGACCAGCTATGCAATGACCTTTCATTATCATTTCTGAACTCCCCTTTATTACTCGTCTTTCAGGCCTTGTTTTTATTGGTTTTTGCAGTCAGAGCTCTCTTTTTTTTTTTTTTCTTTCACCAATTCTCCAACAAGCATTTTGTAACTGTTTTGTAAAGTGCTACATAAATACAGCAACTGTTTTTAAAAATTGCTTAAGTTATTTTCATCTGTTAATTTCTGTTTGTTTGATTAATCATGTAGTCGTTTAGCCTATGAAGTGAGGGAAATAATGACAAATGCCCATGGGAAAATAGTGCATTGTCTTCAAATTGTAGTCTGTCCACAAGTCAAAAATAAAAAAAAAATACCTAAAGTATTAATTTTATAATGATATAAGCTTAGAAAAGTAAGGCAAACAAATATTGATCAGCCAGTTGGGATTACTGACTAATTATTTCAGCATTAATTATAGTTATTATTAGGAAATTTGCTGGCAGCAGCTGGCATGCTGACTGTGGTGGTTTACCTGGGAAGACCATTCGGATGTACGCCCCGATAATGAAGTAGAGCACAGAGTCGATGAGCATGAGCCAGCACAGCCAGCCGAACGAGGCCGTGTCTTCAGCTATCGGTGAGGTGTACGAGTTGCTCCACTGGATTCCTGCGGAAGCCAAGAGAAGAAAGGTGTCAGTGTTTTGCTGGCTCCCGCCCGCTCTCTGCGGGACGACGGTGTGTGTGTATGGACGGCACAGAGATGCTGTTTGATGCGATGTCGGATGTCGGCGGGCTCGTACCCTCTCCTTGGGACTCGTAGCGAGAGATGTATTGACTGGCGTAACTGAAACAGGTCGGGGAGAACAAACTCTGCGGGAAATGAGACGCACAAATTAGACCGGACACTCCGACAACAACAACAACAGCAAAAAAGAAAACATCAATAAATGTATCCTCTTTGTTCATCCTCCCTTTTTGTCTTTCTGTAACATTTCTTTAGCCCTTTGTTCTTGACAAATCTGTTGTGTAGCATAAAGAGATATTCCTCAGAAGCCTCCGCCGCCTCTCAAAACCCTGCAGGAAGAGTTGTGCTCCAAAACAAAGCTCGCCTGTACGCCGTGATGGAGTGGGTAAATAACAAGCTGGGAAAGCGTGACCTCCAGTCAGGGATGGTTATGAGCTCAACAACCCACCAAAGTGAATTTTCAGAAAAATATGCTTTTGTTATTTGTTGTTTTGGCTTTAAAAGACTCTGGTGCCAGTTATTACAGTGTCTCTGAATTTATCTCGGTTTATTCGGTGAGTATTTTCTGCAAATAAAACAATCTGGTGGATATTGGTATAATATTTCTGCTTGAAAAACTAGCAGTGGAGCATAAATGGTCAATAGCTTCCATATATTCACAAATTTGCTTACAGCGAGGAGTTGAGGATGCTCTGTTCTGAGTAATAAATGAGGAAACTTTTGTTTTGCAAGATGAATATCATAAAGAGCATTCTGGGTTATTTGAAAGATGCCTCCACGGTTTACACTTACACACTAGAGACCGACAGATACTGGACTTTTGGGGCCAAAACCTTTGATATCAATATATATGTGCCAATATTCTTCAGACATAAAAACACAAATTTGTAGCAAGGGATCACTAAATTTGGCGCTGAAATAGTTGAACAATAAACTTCTTAACCTCTGCTGAGCTGTGATTCGCCGCTCTGCCGACTCACTCGCAGCTATTTAATGATGATGCTGTTTTTAATTTATCAGAAGTATTTTTTAGTGCATATCATTTTGGGATATCAGTTGTTGTGTTAGTCTAAGCTTGTAACCGTATGCACAAATGCACAAATACTCATGCTACAGTTCACCATGTAACACTGGCTGGACATGTTTTTTGTGTTTATTTTAGCCTTCATATAACGGATTGTCAGTCTTTGGCCCACAGATTATAAGGCTGACTTTTAATTTTTTTCTTCTTAGCCAGCTTTAGTTGATGAATTGATTTCATAGATAGATAAAAAACGCGATAAAACTGTGCTCTTTGCATGTGATTCTACCGTAAAAAGTATTTCACATCTCTATCTTTCATATCTTAATTCTGATCTGTTGTTGTGCAACTTTTTTTTTTTTTTGGCTTGTTTTTTACTAGTTTTATTTATTTATTTTTTTATCTGTCTGATGTTGTGCAGCAATTTGGGCGAGGCTTTGTTGTATTTAACCCGCCTATTATGTTTGGGGTCAATTTGACCCCAGCCAATGTTTAACATCTCTAAATAAATGATTAACATCATTTTTTTTGCTTCATATTTAATGAGTGTTCCTAATGTAATGGGCACTACCGGGTAAACATAAAATTGACATGATATGTTTTCAATGTCCTGTACACACTTTGTAACGCATTGGTTATAAATAACAAAAATCTGTACTTAGAAATAATATAAAGCCATTAAAACACCAAAAAAATTATATTTCTTTCCAATTTTAGATCAATCAGCGAGATTTAGGAATACTATTATAATAGTATTCGCATAATAGGAATACTGGATGTATAAATGGGGGTGGGTGGGAGTTATGTTTTATTTAAAGGACTATTTAGGTCGTCAACAAAGAAACATAAAGTACTTGACACATAAACTTTGATAACAATTTTAGTTATAATAATTTTGTGAAGGTTTAAACTGCTGGGGTAAAATTGTCCCCAAACATAAAAGATGTTCAAAAATGTGAACATAACAGGAGGGTTAAATGTGCTGTATAAATAAACTGACTTATGGCTGTAAACAATGCTACAGATCTAAGCTCTCCACGTGTTGAGGACACATGCATCGTGGCTCACCAGGGCGCTCTTCTGGGCGAAGGTGAGCTTGGACTCCAGCGCCATGACGACGATGAAGGGGAAGAAGCAGAGCACGTAGACGAGGCTCCCGCTCAGGCCGGCGATGTAGGTCTTGTCGAAGAAGGAGCTGACCAGGTAGCTGAAGGCGATGATGCTCACGCTGTAGTCGCAGAAGTAGAGGAAGAGCAGGAAGCCGTTGCTGTGGGGGAGGATGTGGCCGTACTTCAGCACCAGCGTGAGGATGATGATGGTGAACACCAGGTAGGCGGCGCACTCCAGGAACCAGGCGAAGAAGTGGCTGAGCGGGTTGACGCCCATCATCTTCATGTACTGTGAGTGGGAGAGGCAAGGTTTAACAAAAAAGATGGTGACCGTTGCCATCCTAAGACGTGATGCAGGGCGTCTCCACGTATCAGAGAGTTACATTTAACATGTTTAACCCTATAAAGCCATTTGTATCGTATATGATACACATTTTCAATTCCGTTTTTCGCTTTCAGTTTAATCAATACTTGACCAAAATACTGTTGTATACCTTTGAACACTTCCCCTGCTCACCCTGGACCATTGGCACTTCAAGTACATATCATATATCATACACCAGAAAGGTCGTGTAATGACATATTTTTTGATTTTTTTTATATATATATATTTTGTTATAGGACTAAATAAAGGGTTCAATTTCAAAAAATTGGAATTTTCTGCCAATTCTTTCATAGTTCAGGCTTTATAGGGTTAAGACCTTTTTTTTTTTTTTTTAAGAAAGTTCAATGAATTTGAGTCTTTTTCTTCTTCAAATAAGCAGTGAAGGTAAGTCCTTTACATTTAGTCCACTACAGAGGCCAGTTTTAGGTGGGAATGTCGTTGGTTAGTGACTAGATGATTGTATGAACTATTATTATAATTGCTACAATAATAAATTTAATCATTCATTTTCTTCCACAGAACCTGGGACAGGTAAGTTAGACCTTCTTGGATTTTTCTCTACAGGTAAACATGACAGAAAACTGGCATTTTCACAACTGGTTGTTTGATAACATCAGAAATGTTGACCCATTTGATGCAACAGAATAAAGGAAATGAAATAACACCTCTAAGCTGAAATCAAGACCTGATAAATTACAATTTAAGGTAATTTGATGACTTTTAAGGCCTGTTTTGTCTTTACCTCGTGCAGCCTCAGTTCTCTCTCGTGGACCAGCTTCTTGACGAAGTCGGCCACGAACAGCACCCAGGCTATCATCAGCATGAGCGGGAACACAAAGGAGATGGCCTCCAGGTACCTGGGCGAGCCACAGATGACAGCTGTCAGTCAAACACCTGAGAAACACCACCCCCCAATCACTGTCAACCACAGCGGCTCAAAAGGCCTGTCACTCATCCACTGAGAGGAGAGAGAGAGAGAGGGAGGGAGAGAGAGAGAGAGAGAGAGAGAGAGAGAGAGAGAGAGAGAGAGAGAGAGAGAGAGAGAGAGAGGGATGAGAGAGAGGGATGAGGAGCGAGAGAGGGAGAGAGAGAGAGAGAGAGATGAGGAGTGAGAGAGAGAGAGAGGGAGAGAGAGAGAGAGAGAGGGAGAGAGTGGGAGAGGGATGAGGAGTGAGAGAGAGAGAGGGAGAGAGAGAGAGAGAGGGATGAGGAGTGAGGAGCGAGAGAGAGAGGGATGAGAGAAAGAGAGAGGGATGAGGGATGAGGAGAGAGAGAGAGAGAGAGGGATGAGGAGTGAGAAAGAGAGAGGGATGAGGAGAGAGAGGGATGAGGAGAGAGAGAGAGAATTCTGAGAGGTTAGCAGCACCACCATGAGCTCCTGAAGAAGTTCTCCCTTTTTGTTTTAAAATGAGATAAACTTTTAATTTTCTGTCATAATTTGAAGAAGAAACACTTCCTTAGAAGGACTACCTCCCTGAAAGGAAAAAACACCAAAGAAAACCTGGGGAAAACCTGGGGAAACACTTCTCAATTGAGAAGTCCAGCAGAAAAATCAACCAACTGACAACCAACTGACAAACGGACAGTTAGCGAGCCTGTCCTGAGGATCAGCTGACAGCAAACAGGAAGAGGAACACAGAGGAACACAGCCAGAGACCTCTGTGAGTGAGAACACCAGAGACAATATAACCTGAGAAAGGATTTATAACAACAAAACAACTAAATAAATACTAAATACCAAATAAATTAAAGCTAGCTTTGAGTCAAAACTAACAGCTAGCAAACAAGACTCTAAGCCATAGCAACGGTTGCTAAGGAGTTGGAACAGCAGCCATGCAGCAGCAGCAGCAGCAGAGCCCCGGGCCCTCAGACACAGCACCTACAGAGGCTGTTCCTCTCCTGTACCCACAAGACATCAAAAACGACAGTGCCAGGAAGGCATACAAACAAAAACTCCTGAAGGAAAGACCAGAGACACTCTTCTCTGACTCGTACAAGAGTGGAGAAGTCAGCAACCTGATCTTCCTCACAGACCAGCCACTAGCATGGCACTCCGCCATAAGTGCTCACTACCCATCCGTAAAGAAAGAGGGGATCTGTAATGGCTGGAAACTCAGAATAAAAGAGGCAGAAGACCCAGACACCCACATGACATCAGTCAACATATACAAGAACGGGACTGTCATGGTACAGGGGAACCTCAGGCAGTTTGAGCTGGACTTTCTCCTTATAAAGGAAAGGGCCCAGCAGGAGAAGTCCCCGCCTGATAACACCAACACCCTGCCAGACACAGACACCACCACCACTCCCACCTGCCCCACTGCTGACCAGCCCCCTGAGGAGACCGAGCCCACCGGCCCAGAACGGGACCAGGACCCCCAGCTGACCCACACCATCACCGACATGAAGGTGAAATTCACTGAGCTGGAGAGAGAGCTCGTACAGCTGAGAGAGCTGATCAGCCAGCGGCCGACCGAGGACACCGCAGCACAGCAGGACACCCTCAGCGCAGAGCTGCCCAAACTGAGGCAGGACAGAGACCGCCTCAGGAGAGAGCTGACCACCCTGAGGACTGAGATCAGAGAGCTGCAACAGGACAGAGAGAACCACATGGCAGCTCTGACCGCTCTGACAGAGGAGGTGAGGGAGCTGAGAGAGGAGAGAGAGAGCTACAGGAGAGAGCTGACCTCCCTGTCAGAGAAGCTTCAGGAGAGAGAGAGAGACACTCCGGCCCTGACAGAGCAGCTGGACCCACACCCGGACCACAACCCTGTGAGCGCCACCGAGAGCAACCGGGTCCAAGAGGCTCCACCCACTCAGCAGCCTCCCCCTGCCCCCACCTCCACCTCCAGTCCACAGACCAACACCACACCCAGATCCTCCCCCAGCCCACAGATCAACACCACCCCTCATCCCTCCAGACCAGCACAGCAAAGAGAGAGGCCAGACATCGTCCTCCTCATTGACTCCAATGGCAAGTTCTTAAATGAAAAGAAACTTTTCCCCAACCACAGAGTGGCCAAAATCTGGTGCCCAAACACCCAACGTGCCATGGAGCTGCTGTCAGAGGAGCGTCTGGGATCCCCGAGCCACATCATCATCCACACCGGCTCCAACGACCTGAGGACCCAGCAGGAGAGAGTGTCAGAGTCACTCAGAGGAGTGATAGAGAAAGCCTCCTCCACTTTCCCTAACAGCAGAGTGGTCATGTCAACCCTGCTCCCGAGGAAAGACTTCCACCCCGACACCATCCACAGGATCAACAGCAGCATGTCCAGAGACTGCATCCTGAGGCCCAACGTCCACCTGGCCCACCACCCCACCCTGGATACCAGCTGCCTGTACGACCACGTCCATCTGTTTAAAGACACGGTCCCCATCTTCGCCCGGACACTGAAGGACGTCGCTCTCAACAGAGACCAGTCCACCCCCAGCAGAAGGAGCAGATCAACCCACAGCCCCTCTAGACCAACAACGCACTCGACTAGACCGCCATCCAGACCACCCACATGGAGACCAAACCAGCCTCCTTTTCCTCCACATCTTGCCCCACGAAGACTCCACCAGGGCAGCTATGACCCCCCCCAAACCCGACCAGAGCCACTCCTGCTCCCAAGGGGCCCAGCCCGGCCCCGACAACAGGAGCCACGCCCCGGCCCGCTGAGCTACGCTCAGGCAGTGAGGAGAGCAGCAGACCCCCCCACCACCACCACCCAGACACCCCCACACAGCGAGCTGAGTGACATCCAGCAGATGCTCAGCCTGCTCTGCTCTCACTTGATAGGCCAAGTACCACAATAGATAGCTCAGACTTATTATTATTATTGTTGTTATTATTATTATTATCTTTATAACCTTTATACAGCTCAGAAGCATTATAATATGAAAAAGTGTTAAAGTTTTGTCATATTAATGGATGGAAACCCGTTATATTAATCTGTTCCCAAATTGTTTTACTCATTGACAGCAATAGGCTTAGGAGTTTATCTCATTTTAACATTGAATGCAACCTTTTGAGTTTTTTCTTTTTTTTTTTGTTGTTGTTGTTAACCTAATGAAATCCAAATCATTTACTATTTCATGCTGGAACATCCAAGGTCTGAGATCTTCTGCTTTTGGCCTAAAAAGCAGGACCCCAGACTTTATTAGAGAACTAGGAGATTCTGATGTATTTGTTCTGCAGGAGACTTGGAGTAGAGGAGACATCCCCACCGGTTGTCCCTTAGGCTATAGAGAAATAGTCTTCCCATCCACAAAACGGAAAAGTGTAACTCAGGGCAGAGACTCAGGAGGGATGTTGATATGGTACAAGGCAAACCTCGAACACTCAATAGAATTAATCAAAAAAGGCAATTTTTCAATTTGGCTCAAAATAAAAAAAGAAGTTGTCTTGACAGACAAAGACATATTCATGTGTGCAGCATATATCCCCCCATCAGAGTCCCCTTATTATAACGAAAACAGTTTTTCCATTCTTGAAGATGAAATCAGTCACTACCAAGCCCAGGGAAACGTGCTGATCTGTGGGGACCTTAATGCCAGAACAGGAACAGAAGCAGAATCTGTTAACCCACAGGGAGACAAACATATACCTGGCCAAATCAACATCCCCCTTCCTGCACATCCACACAGGAACAACTTCGACAAAACTGTCAACAAGAACGGGCACCAACTACTACAGTTATGTCGAACACTGGGTCTGTACATGGTTAACGGTCGGCTTCGAGGGGACTCCTTTGGCCACTACACACACAGCTCTCCTCTTGGCAGCAGCACAGTAGATTATAGTATTACAGACCTAGACCCCTTCTGTTTAAGAGCATTCACCGTCAGCCCCCTAACACCCCTATCCGACCACAGTAAAATCACCCTATACATTAGAAAGACACCAACAGACCCTCATATAACAGAACCCAGTAAACTGAACCATTCAAAGCAGCCCTACAGATGGACAACCAATAGCAAAGATAACTACCAGAAAGCAATCAGACACACAACAATTCAATCTAAATTAGACCTTTTTCTCTCCACCTCGTACCCCCACAGTAATGTCGGCATGAGTCAGGCCGTTCAGGACATTAACAATATATTTGACAATGCAGCAGATCTAGCCAATCTGAAAAAGTCTTGTCATCACGGACCAAAAAAAACAGCCAATGAAAAGTGGTTTGACACAAGCTGCAGGCATCTGAGAAAAACACTCAGAAACCTATCAAATCAAAAACACAGACAACCTGACAACCCTGAGCTCCGCCTCCAATACTGGGAAACATTGAAATTATATAGAAAAACACTGAAAACTAAAAAGAAACAGCATGAACAACACCAACTTGATGCAATTGAAGAGTCCATTGACTCAAATAATTTTTGGAAAAAATGGCACTCTTTCAGCAAACCACACAAGGAAGAATTGGCTATTCAAAATGGTGAAATATGGCAGAAACACTTTGAAAATCTGTACAGTCCTATTACATTGAATTCGGCCCAAAATAACCTCCTAAACAAACTTGAAATCCTTGAAACAGTCGTTAAAGACAACCAAAATCCCCTAGACTATGAAATCACAGAGGAGGAGCTGATGCCTAAGTTCCAGGCCCTACAACCAAGGAAGGCAAGTGGCCCCGATGGTATTCTAAATGAAATGCTAAAATTTAGCAACCATAAATTCAAGATTGCCATTTTAAAATTATTCAACCTCATTCTGAGCATTGGACATTTCCCTGACATCTGGAGCAAAGGAATTATCACACCTATTTTTAAAAATGGAAATAAATATGACCCAAACAATTACAGAGGCATTTGTGTCAGCAGCAACCTGGGGAAGTTATTCTGCAGCGTCCTAAACAGCCGACTGCAAGACTTCCTCAGTGAACATGATGTCCTGAGCAAGAGTCAGATTGGATTCACACCACGACACAGAACCACAGACCACATCTACACCCTCCACACCCTCATCAATAAACATGTCCACCAAAACAAGAACCACATCTTCTCTTGTTTCGTAGATTTCAAGAAAGCATTTGACTCAATTTGGCACCACGGTCTGTTCCTGAAATTAATTGAAAAAGGTATAGGGGGGAAAACCTATGATATAATCAAAACAATGTATACAAACAATAAATGCGCTGTTAAAATTGGCAATATGGAAACTGACCCCTTCCCCCAATGTAGAGGGGTGAAACAGGGCTGCAGTCTCAGCCCCACCCTGTTCAACATTTATATTGACGAATTGGCAAAATCACTAGAAGAATCAGAAATCCCTGGGCTCACCCTTTATGACACCGAAATCAAATGCTTACTTTTTGCAGATGATCTAATCCTGCTGGCTCCATCTAAGGAGGCTCTACAAAAGCAGCTGGATCATCTGCAGAACTTCTGTCAGACTTGGGCCCTAACAGTTAACCTGAACAAGACAAGAACCATGGTCTTCCACAAACGACCCAAGTGTCAGGAAAACCTGAACAGGTTCCTACTGGACTCTGCCTACATCCAACACACACACAGCTACACATATTTAGGATTAAACATTACATCAACAGGAAACTTCAATCTGGCCATTAATGATATCCGAGACAAGGGAAGAAGAGCGTTCTATGCTATAAAAAACTCATCAAACATCGATATACCCGTTAGAATCTGGCTCAAAATATTTAAATCAATAATCGAACCAATTATACTCTATGG